>NC_086352.1:3424781-3472281 GCF_036324505.1 Eleginops maclovinus
GCAGGAACAGACTCACCATGCAGAGCTGCAGGAACAGACTCACCATGCAGAGCTGCAGGAACAGACTCACCATGCAGAGCTGCAGGAACAGATTCAAGATGCAGAGCTGCAGGAACAGATTCATGATGCAGAGCTGCAGGAACAGACTCACCATGCAGAGCTGCAGGAACAGATTCACCATGCAGAGCTGCGGGAACAGATTCAAGATGCAGAGCTGCAGGCTCACAGTGCAGAGCTGCAGGCTCACCATGCAGAGCTGCAGGAACAGACTCACCATGCAGAGCTGCAGGAACAGATTCAAGATGCAGAGCTGCAGGCTCACCATGCAGGGCTGCAGGCTCACCATGCAGAGCTGCAGGCAGAAGCTAGAGAAGGTCACTCTCTCTGGGTCTGCTGCTTGAACCCTGAGACCTTCAGAGTCTCGTGGCAGAGTGTTGAAGATCTGCAGCCTCTGTCCTCTGTAGAATCTCCGGCTTTTAGAAAGCTTGTCAGCCAAATCCCCGTTAACACACCAATGACCAGGTGAGCTAACGCTGCATAGAGACTGGTTCCTATCCAGCAGGTCACAGGGCCGTGCAGAGGCTCCACTCACATGTTATTAATGACACACAGAGACGTCATGACGTCAGTAAAATACATGTTAGCATTTAAAGACAAACTTTAGAGGTTATTTTGGTGAGAGTAACTCAGAGTGACTCAGAGTAAGTCAAAGTAGTGTAACGCATTACAGTTCAGAGACAGTGATGATGTAATGTACCTTATTACTTTAAGAAGACAGGAGTAAGGAACATGTACTGGATTACATGCTGGAAGTAACTTGCCCATCACTGACCTTGGCAGGGCCAGGATATGAAATGGCACCTAACCAGGTACCAATCCACACTCCGTATTTGTTCCGATTGGGACGTGAACCGGCGAACCTATAGTTCAAAGACTGAGACCCTAAAGACCCACTGCCGCCCCCAAAGAGTAATATGCTTATTACGGGAGCTCTACCTTCAGGTACTGGTTTTACTTCTGACTAGAGGACCATGATGAGTGCAGGACTCAGTGTTACTGCAGTGTATTAGTGTGAGTAATGTGTTGGATTGTATCCTCTGTGAAGGAGAGTTGATAATAAAATAAATGGACCTGGAATATGCCATGGTGGTTTCAAGGTTTCCCAACACTGAAGTACACTTTAAACGTCTGTCCTCTATACTGTATTTACGTCAAACACGGTGGTTAACCAACATCACAAAGCAGACCATTACATATCATTAAAATAAGTAATGGTCTGCAGTCGCAGCAGAGTGCTGTTTACACTGACTCCGCTTTTATTGTGAAGGACTCAGTTCGTGTTATTTTCGGAAGCGGCTAACAGAGAAGCTAACAGCTAACAGAGATGTCGGAGTAACAGAGAGAAATGTTTTCGGACTGGGAGAGGGTGAGACCTTACACTTTATATACTTTATATACTTATATACCTATATTAACATCTGATGTTTGATGCTCCTGCTGCTCAGTAACGAGTTAGCTTAGTTCTGCTACATATAATTACATGTTGTTATGAAGCTAACTGAGCACACTGAGCTAACTGAGCTAACTGAATATAAAACCACAGATCTAAAGCTCATTAAAAAGTACGTTTACTCAAGTACTGTACTTACGTAAATGTTTGAGGTACTTATACTTTACTTGAGTATTACCATGTTATGTAACTGTGTACTTTTACTCCGCTACATGTATTTAACACCTTTAGTTGCTAGGCAGATTCTGATTACTGATGGTAAATATAACCCCTTAAATCAGACTGTAGTTCACCTGCAGTAAATCCAGCAGCTACCCTGCAGTATACAAAGCATTCAAACTAGCTGCACCTTTACCAGCTCTGAGAACACTTTAATGATCAATCATTATAAAACATATCAGAGATATTATTCTGAAATGGACCAATCAGACAATGACTACTTTTACTGTCGCTACTTTAAGTACATTTAGAGGAGAGTACTTTCTACTTTCACTGGAGGAACATTTAGAATACTTTACTGTGACAGAGTATTCCTACACTCTGGTACTTCTACTTTACTCAAGTACAAGACCTGAGTACTTCTACTTTACTCAAGTACAAGACCTGAGTACTTCTACTTTACTCAAGTACAAGACCTGAGTACTTCTACTTTACTCAAGTACAAGACCTGAGTACTTCTACTTTACTCAAGAACAAGACCTGAGTACTTCTACTTTACTCAAGTACAAGATCTGAGTACTTCTACTTTACTCAAGAACAAGACCTGAGTACTTCTACTTTACTCAAGTACAAGATCTGAGTACTTCTACTTTACTCAAGAACAAGACCTGAGTACTTCTACTTTACTCAAGTACAAGATCTGAGTACTTCTACTTTACTCAAGTACAAGACCTGAGTACTTCTACTTTACTCAAGTACAAGACCTGAGTACTCTACTTTACTCAAGTACAAGATCTGAGTACTTCTACTTTACTCAAGTACAAGATCTGAGTACTTCTACTTTACTCAAGTACAAGACTGAGTACTCCTACTTTACTCAAGTACAAGACCTGAATACTTCTACTTTACTCAAGAACAAGACCTGAGTACTTCTACTTTACTCAAGAACAAGACCTGAGTACTTCTACTTTACTCAAGTACAAGACCTGAGTACTTCTACTTTACTCAAGAACAAGATCTGAGTACTTCTACTTTACTCAAGAACAAGACCTGAGTACTTCTACTTTACTCAAGTACAAGATCTGAGTACTTCTACTTTACTCAAGTACAAGACCTGAGTACTTCTACTTTACTCAAGAACAAGATCTGAGTACTTCTACTTTACTCAAGAACAAGACCTGAGTACTTCTACTTTACTCAAGTACAAGATCTGAGTACTTCTACTTTACTCAAGTACAAGATCTGAGTACTTCTACTTTACTCAAGAACAAGACCTGAGTACTTCTACTTTACTCAAGTACAAGACCTGAGTACTTCTACTTTACTCAAGTACAAGACCTGAGTACTTCTACTTTACTCAAGTACCAGATCGGAGTACTTCTACTTTACTCAAGTACAAGATCTGAGTACTTCTACTTTACTCAAGTACAAGACCTGAGTACTTCTACTTTACTCAAGAACAAGACCTGAGTACTTCTACTTTACTCAAGTACAAGACCTGAGTACTTCTACTTTACTCAAGTACAAGACCTGAGTACTTCTACTTTACTCAAGTACCAGATCGGAGTACTTCTACTTTACTCAAGTACAAGACCTGAGTACTTCTACTTTTACTGGAGGTACATTTTGAATGCAGGACTTTTATATATATATGTGTGTGTGTGTGTGTGTGTGTGTGTGTGTGTGTGTGTGTGTGTGTGTGTGTGTGTGTGTGTGTGTGTGTGTGTGTGTGTGTGTGTGTGTGTGTGGGGGTGTGTGTGTGTGTGTGGGTGTGTTAGCTTCCCTCAGCAGGTGGCTCTGCTCTGCATGAATGAGGGGGGAATGGAGACTGTAGAAATCAAAGTGTTTTGAGTGCTCGTTGAGATCTAATGAAGAGCTGTAAAAGAACGGTCCAGTTCCCATTGGTTCTGTGTTGTTGTTGATCTGTGTTGTTGTTGCAGCAACGGTGGGAGCGGCGACGTCCGGCCCCAGAAGACGCCTGTCCTCTGCAGAGTAAGTGTGTGCGTACGGAGAAACACGCTGAAGCCAACGTCACCATGACGCGCGAACAAATCCTGAGTTTAAATAAAGTTGCGCTGAACCCCCCCGTCGACGTGACGACCGGCGAGGCCAGCGAGGAAGAGCTGAGACGCCTGGATGTCCACCTGGACAGGAAGTCTCGCCTCCACAACCTGACAGCCAGCCACGTGCGCGCCATCCTGCATGTGAGACACACGCACACGCACATACACACACACACACACACACACACACACACACTGACAATGAGTGTGTTTCAGGAGGTGATCACTGATGAGCGGGTGGTGGAGATGATGAAGGCGACCATCAGAGACACTCAGGACCTGCCCATGTTCGTGAGTACCTGTCTGTCTTTCTGGACCTGACTGTCTGTCTCTCTCTCACCTACCTGTCTGTCTCTCTCTCACCTACCTGTCTGTCTCTCTCTCACCTACCTGGCTGTCCTTCTCTCACCTACCTGTCTGTCTTCCACCAGGAGCAGAAGATGACTCGATCCAGACTGAAAGAGGCTGTTCAACAGGGACAGGTGAACTCAACCTCCCATAATCCTCTCTGAGAACAATTTTAACCCGTCTCACCTGTCTGTGTGTCTCTCACCTGTCTGTGTGTTTACAGCCTCTGAACTGGAGTCTTTCAGCAGTGAACACAGTCAAGGTCAGTCCGCAGGAGGTTGTCTGTCCGTCTGTCTGCTTGTCTGCCTTCTGTCTGCTTGTCTGCCCGTCTTTCTGCCTGTCTTAACCTGTCTGTCTCTCCTCAGCCTCCCCAGTTTGTGGACATAGATCTGAGTGAGGACTCATCAGATGAAGAGTATTGTCCTGATGATGAAGAGGAGGAAGAGGACACTGCTGAGGAGGTGAGGACCTGATAATGGATCTGATTTAGAGGTTTCTCTAGTCAGGAGTTAGGGTTTAATGTGTGTGTGTGTGTGTGTGTGTGTGTGTGTGTGTGTGTGTGTGTGTGTGTGTGTGTGTGTGTGTGTGTGTGTGAACACAGACCTTCTTCAGTGATGCAGACAGCTTGACTTCGCCTCCCAGGATGCATCAGAGCTCTCAACCCAGACGTCTGGCTGACCAGGGGACTGAAGAGCTGCTGCAGGTACCTGACCTCTGACCTCCTGCTGGTACCTGACCTCTGACCTCCTGCAGGTACCTGACCTCTGACCCCTGACCTCCTGCAGGTACCTGACCTCTGACCTCCTGCAGGTACCTGAACTCCATTTCAAAACAATATCCCAGTTTGTCAAGTGTGACAACCCTATCATCCACCCCTGCCCACTCAAGTTAACACACTCAGTCATGACCTTGACTCCCAGCCCCCACCAGTTATCCAATTGCGTATCATCAGCGCTTGGAGCACCCCCAATACCCCCCAAACCCTAACCCTCTAGCACCCCCAGTTATAAGCACTCCAAACAACTAACAAAACCGTGGGAGTTACTTTTAGAGCAGAGCTGTGCTGGGGCGGGGGCAGTGTGCACATCATCATTCAGCCAACTGTGTGGGTCCCAAACAGCATCCGCAGGACACATCAGCTGGGACTTGAGTCCCCAGACACTGATCCCCCAGGCGTTGGGAAGCGGTTCATAAGCCAGAGTACACAGAACCGGTCATTCTACGGGTCAACTCCGTCACTCACAGATTCTGGGATGGCAATTTCCAAATAGGATTTGGGATTACACTTATCAGTTCTGTAGAAAATTGGCATCCTGCTCATCACACCAAGTTGTAAAGGAAAGTGCTGGGGCATGATACATTTGCTGCAGCCACAAGGCACCACAGCACCTACCCCACCAACCTGAGGATCTCTCCCCCAGTCCCAGGGTTTTGTATAGAGAGAAGAATCAACATTCTGCATGCCGAGGCAGATCACTATCACTCCTGTCCCTAGCTGAAGATGTATGGCAAACGGAAGACCGCACCCGATGAGATGGACTACCCGATGTAGAGCTGCTCTCTCACAGGGTGTAGCACCCCGAGGTGGCTGTGCTCTGCCAGCGGATTAATGAGTGATAAATTGGGTCAAAGTTATGTGCCCAGCAGATACCTGACCTCTGACCTCTCACCTGTGTTTCAGAGATCCACAGGGCAGGTGACCCCCCCCTGCTCTCCTCATCACCTCCTCACTGCTCCTGAGTCTTCCTTCCTAGAGAGACTGAATGCTGTGGAGGAGGAGCTTGACTGCAGCCCCACTTTCACCTACAACCAGGTAACCCCTCCCACACCTATAACTGGGTACCCCCCCACACCTACAACCAGGTAACCCCCCCACAACTATAACCAGGTAACCCCTCCCACACCAATAACCGGGTACCCCCCCACACCTACAACCAGGTAACCCCTCCCACACCTACAACCAGGTAACCCCCCCCACACCTACAACCAGGTAACCCCTCCCACACCTATAACTGGGTACCCCCCCACACCTACAACCAGGTAACCCCTCCCACACCAATAACCAGGAACCCCCCACACCTACAACCAGGTAACCCCCCCCACACCTACAACCAGGTAACCCCTCCCACACCTATAACTGGGTATCCCCCCACACCTACAACCAGGTAACCCCTCCCACACCTATGACCGGGTAACCCCCTCATACCTATAACCAGGTGAACTTCCTCTCTCTTTCCCGGTCAGTCTCTGGAGAGGAAGGCTGATGAAGCTGAAGGGGGTCGTCCTGGGTTAGCATACAGGACTCGCTCTAAACTGCGCCTGGTGAACGTTCCTCTGGAGCAGCTGGAGGCGGAGCTTCTGGCTCCTGACATCACAGCTGACATGTACGATCAGAGCGCCGCCAAGCGAGAGGAGGACCGGCACTGGACCCGCTGGCTGCAGGGCCTGATGGCCCCCCAACCTGAAGGTCAGTCAACAACAAACAGAGAGCAGCTCGTAAGCAGATTATTACACGGCTCAGAATACTCCATTCTGATTGGTCAATTCAGACAATTCAGAGGTTGTTAATACTTGAAAATACACTGGTTAGCATTTACAGAAAACCTGGATCAGTGCTGCTGTTCTTGCTACTTTACGTTGTCGTCTCAGTTCAGCGGTGGAACGGAGTATTTTTCCTTAGTGGAAGCAGTTAGGTTATTTTGAAGTCAGTAAAATTCATTTGAATATTGTGACTCGTTAACTTCATTAGTATGTGGCCGTGTAGTGGGATAATGTGCAGCGAGGCCTCGCTATCCCCTTAAAGACGTCTCTGATTCTGCTCTGGAAGTCAGAGACTCTGTTTCCGATGTCTCTGTTGTTTCCGATGTCTCTGTTGTTTCCGATGTCTCTGTTCGTTAAACCTCAGCTGACTGATTTTGTTCGTTTCTCAGAGGAAGCTGACGATGATGACGACCCAGAGTATAACTTCCTGGAGGACCTGGATGAACCCGACCTAGAGGACTACAGGACGGACCGGGCAGTGCAAATCACCAGTAGGTATTGTGGACTGGGTCCGGGTTCAGGTCCGGGTCTGTAGCTCCGACCACATGTTATCCCTGCCCCAGCCTCAGTGTTAACCCATCCTCTCCTCTTACAGAGAAGGAGGTGAACGAGCTGCTGGAGGAACTCTTTGATACGGTGAGTGTGACAAGTTGGGGGGAGACCTGACCTGTCTGGGATCTGCGCTCATCGAGACTGGACTGTTTGGGATCTGAGTTCAGGGAGACCGGACCATCTAGTTTCTGAGTTCAGTTCATTTCTCTCCACAGCTTCAGGAGGATGAGGTGGCAGCTGAGGAGCAGGAGGAGGAGGAACCCTCACAGACTGGAGCCAAGTTCAACGTCCCTCCAGCTTTACGGTAACTCCTCAGTCCTGACACATCTGCACACAGATGCACACATCTACGCCGACCCCTGTTCTGGGTCTGCAGGTCCTCCTCTCGGGGCGGGGCAGCAGAGCAGTGCTGTTACTGTTTGGGTGAGGAGGAAGAGAAACCTCCCCTGCTAGAGTCTCTTCACTGAGCTCATGAAGAAGACACTAGCTAAGGAGAGACAACCTGTCCGGGTCTCAGACTTCTTCTCCCGGGCTTTCTGTGTTATGGCTTTACTTCTGTGTGTGGAACACAGTCTTCACTTCTGTCTGTGGAACACAGTCTTTACTTCTGTCTGTGGAACACAGTCTTCACTTCTGTCTGTGGAACACAGTCTTTACTTCTGTCTGTGGAACACAGTCTTTACTTCTGTCTGTGGAACACAGTCTTTACTTCTGTGTGTGGAACACAGTGTTTACTTCTGTCTGTGGAACACAGTGTTTACTTCTGTGTGTGGAACACAGTGTTTACTTCTGTCTGTGGAACACAGTCTTTACTTCTGTCTGTGGAACACAGTGTTTACTTCTGTCTGTGGAACATAGTCTTTACTTCTGTCTGTGGAACACAGTCTTTACTTCTGTGTGTGGAACACAGTGTTTACTTCTGTCTGTGGAACACAGTCCTTACTTCTGTGTGTGGAACACAGTCTTCACTTCTGTCTGTGGAACACAGTGTTTACTTCTGTCTGTGGAACATAGTCTTTACTTCTGTCTGTGGAACATAGTCTTCACTTCTGTCTGTGGAACACAGTGTTTACTTCTGTCTGTGGAACACGGTCTTTACTTCTGTCTGTGGAACACAGTCTTTACTTCTGTCTGTGGAACACAGTCTTTACTTCTGTCTGTGGAACACAGTCTTTACTTCTGTGTGTGGAACACAGTCTTACTTCTGTCTGTGGAACACAGTCTTTCCTTCTGGTGGGGACACGGTCATTGTTACTGTTGTGGAGAACATAGTGTTTACTTCTGTCTGGGAATGTCTTCACTTGGCTCTGAGAGAACTACAAGGTCTTACTCTGTCGTGGATACCGGTCTTTACGTTCTGTCTGTGGAAACGCTTTACTTCTGTTGTGGAACACGGTCTTTACTTCTGTCTGTGGAACACAGTCTTTACTTCTGTCTGTGGAACACAGTCTTCACTTCTGTCTGTGGAACACAGTCTTTACTTCTGTCTGTGGAACACAGTCGTTTACTTCTGTCTGTGGAACACGGTCTTTACTTCTGTCTGTGGAACACAGTGTTTACTTCTGTCTGTGGAACACGTCTTTACTTCTGTCTGTGGAACATAGTCTTTACTTTGCTCTGTGGAACACGGTCTTCACTTCTGTCTGTGGAACACAGTCTTTACTTCTGTCTGTGGAACACGGTCTTTACTTCTGTCTGTGGAACACAGTCTTTACTTCTGTCTGTGGAACACAGTCTTTACTTCTGTCTGTGGAACACAGTCTTCACTTCTGTCTGTGGAACACAGTCTTCACTTCTGTCTGTGGAACACGGTCTTTACTTCTGTCTGTGGAACACAGTCTTCACTTCTGTCTGTGGAACACAGTCTTCACTTCTGTCTGTGGAACACAGTCTTTACTTCTGTCTGTGGAACACAGTCTTCACTTCTGTCTGTGGAACACAGTCTTCACTTCTGTCTGTGGAACACGGTCTTTACTTCTGTCTGTGGAACACAGTCTTCACTTCTGTCTGTGGAACACAGTCTTTACTTCTCTCTGTGGAACACAGTCTTCACTTCTGTCTGTGGAACACGGTCTTTACTTCTGTCTGTGGAACACAGTCTTCACTTCTGTCTGTGGAACACAGTCTTTACTTCTGTCTGTGGAACACGGTCTTTACTTCTGTCTGTGGAACACAGTCTTACTCCTTCTCGTCTGTGGAACACAGTCTTTACTTCTGTCTGTGGAACACAGTCTTTACTTCTGTCTGTGGAACACGGTCTTTACTTCTGTCTGTGGAACACAGTCTTTCACTTCTGTCTGTGGAACACGTCTTTACTTCTGTCTGTGGAACACAGTCTTCACTTCTGTCTGTGGAACACAGTCTTCACTTCTGTCTGTGGAACACGGTCTTTACTTCTGTCTGTGGAACACAGTCTTCACTTCTGTCTGTGGAACACAGTCTTTACTTCTGTCTGTGGAACACAGTCTTCACTTCTGTCTGTGGAACACGGTCTTACTTCTGTCTGTGGAACACAGTCTTCACTTCTGTCTGTGGAACACAGGTCTTTACTTCTGTCTGTGGAACACAGTCTTCACTTCTGTCTGTGGAACACAGTCCTTTACTTCTCTCTGTGGAACACAGTCTTACTTCTGTCTGTGGAACACAGTCTTTACTTCTGTCTGTGGAACACAGTCTTTACTTCTGTCTGTGGAACACAGTCTTTACTTCTGTCTGTGGAACACAGTCTTTACTTCTGTCTGTGGAACACAGTCTTCACTTCTGTCTGTGGAACACAGTCTTTACTTCTGTCTGTGGAACACAGTCTTTACTTCTGTCTGTGGAACACAGTCTTTACTTCTGTCTGTGGAACACAGTCTTCACTTCTGTCTGTGGAACACAGTCTTTACTTCTGTCTGTGGAACACAGTCTTCACTTCTGTCTGTGGAACACAGTCTTCACTTCTGTCTGTGGAACACAGTCTTCACTTCTGTCTGTGGAACACAGTCTTTACTTCTGTCTGTGGAACACAGTCTTCACTTCTGTCTGTGGAACACAGTCTTTACTTCTGTCTGTGGAACACAGTCTTTACTTCTGTCTGTGGAACACAGTCTTTACTTCTGTCTGTGGAACACAGTCTTCACTTCTGTCTGTGGAACACAGTCTTTACTTCTGTCTGTGGAACACAGTCTTTACTTCTGTCTGTGGAACACAGTGTTTACTTCTGTCTGTGGAACACAGTCTTCACTTCTGTCTGTGGAACACAGTCTTTACTTCTGTCTGTGGAACACAGTCTTTACTTCTGTCTGTGGAACACAGTCTTCACTTCTGTCTGTGGAACACAGTGTTTACTTCTGTCTGTGGAACACAGTCTTTACTTCTGTCTGTGGAACACAGTCTTCACTTCTGTCTGTGGAACACAGTGTTACTTCTGTCTGTGGAACACAGTCTTTACTTCTGTCTGTGGAACACAGTCTTTACTTCTGTCTGTGGAACACAGTCTTACTTCTGTCTGTGGAACACAGTGTTTACTTCTGTCTGTGGAACACAGTCTTTACTTCTGTCTGTGGAACACAGTCTTCACTTCTGTCTGTGGAACACAGTGTTTACTTCTGTCTGTGGAACACAGTGTTTACTTCTGTCTGTGGAACACAGTCTTCACTTCTGTCTGTGGAACACAGTCTTCACTTCTGTCTGTGGAACACAGTCTTTACTTCTGTCTGTAGAACACAGTCTTCACTTCTGTCTGTGGAACACAGTCTTCACTTCTGTCTGTGGAACACAGTCTTCACTTCTGTCTGTGGAACACAGTGTTTACTTCTGTCTGTAGAACACAGTGTTTACTTCTGTCTGTGGAACACAGTCTTTACTTCTCTCTGTGGAACACAGTCTTCACTTCTGTCTGTGGAACACAGTCTTCACTTCTGTCTGTAGAACACAGTCTTACTTCTCTCTGTGGAACACAGTCTTTACTTCTGTCTGTGGAACACAGTCTTCACTTCTGTCTGTGGAACACAGTGTTTACTTCTGTCTGTAGAACACAGTGTTTACTTCTGTCTGTGGAACACAGTCTTTACTTCTCTCTGTGGAACACAGTCTTCACTTCTGTCTGTGGAACACAGTCTTCACTTCTGTCTGTGGAACACAGTGTTTGCTTCTGTCTGTGGAACACAGTGTTTACTTCTGTCTGTGGAACACAGTCTTTACTTCTGTCTGTGGAACACAGTCTTTACTTCTCTCTGTGAAACACGGTCTTTACTTCTCTCTGTAGAACACAGTCTTTACTTCTGTCTGTGGAACACAGTGTTTACTTCTGTCTGTAGAACACAGTCTTTACTTCTCTCTGTGGAACACAGTGTTTACTTCTGTCTGTGGAACACAGTCTTTACTTCTCTCTGTGAAACACGGTCTTTACTTCTGGTTGATGTGA
Source organism: Eleginops maclovinus (assembly GCF_036324505.1). Lineage (NCBI taxonomy): Eukaryota > Metazoa > Chordata > Actinopteri > Perciformes > Eleginopidae > Eleginops > Eleginops maclovinus. Next base: position 3,436,363 of record NC_086352.1, read on the forward strand.
CTGTGAGTGTGGGCGGAACAGCTACAGTTTGGTGATGTGGATCTCGATAACAGTGATCTGCAACGCAGCTTCACAGAAAGTAGTTTTCCTCTCTGTTGCAGGTTCGAGGCCCCATTAGCCAGCATGCTGACGGAGCGGCGCAGGACCGTCAGGAAGCAGTACGAGGCCCTTCAGCAGAGGAGGGCCCTGCAGGACTCCACCATCCAACACAGGTACCTGAAGGGAGTGCCCAATCCACAACCCAACACCTTCACCCCTGTTATAGTCCTGCAGAGCGGGGTCTACCCCACCCTCCACCTGGACCACACCCAGAAACTGCAGCTGCAGCAGCAGATCCAGCAGGTATTGGGCCTTATACAGACCGGTTCCTGAACCTCCTGGTAACTAAACACATCTCATTAGTGAACTGCTCCATGTTCAGGTTCAGGACATGTTTTTCTCTTCAGCATGTGCAGCTGCTGACTCAGGTCCACCTGCTGACTCGCTGCGCTGATGCCCTGAACCACGAGAACTGCATCACTAAACGCTACCTGGTGAGTTCACACACACTCACACACACACACACACACACACACACACACACACACACACACACACACACACACACACACACACACACACACACACACAGCAGCTCAGGGTTCAGCATCTTGCCCATGGACACATCCACATGTTGACTGGGAGTGCTGGTGAGGCTGAGGCAACTTGTTTTAAAGTTTAGTGTGTTGTATATTTACTTTGCTCTATCAGATGATGATAAAACCTTTGAGCCTTCAGTAAACACCCCCCCCCCCCCCCCCCATAGGAGGAGCTGCAGCAGTTTGCCAGACGTCGGGAGGAGCTTCTTCTCAGCAGCAGCTTCAGAGTGTGTAACCTACAGGGGGCGCTGGACTTACTGCAGGAGCAGAGAGCTGGTCCTGGTCCTGGTCCTCCTGCTGCCTCCGGACGCTGGCTTCCCAGCATGGCTTCTGCCACAAGGAGTGAGGACAGGAAGTGACCTCCTGCTGTGTCTGGTTGTTTCAGCAGCTTGTGGTTCTGATTCTCGTTCTGTTCTGTTAAGGTCTTGCCTTCCTCTGATGGCCGCAGACGCGGCATGGCTGTTCGCCACGCGGCCGGTCTTCCTGTACCCAGAACTACTTCCTGTCTGCAGCCTGGACCCCCCTGCCCAGACCCGACAACGCCGGAGTGTGTACACCGCAGGAGAGGATGGGTACACAAAACACACACACCACACACGATCAAGGAAGTTCTAGCAAACCGCCTCCTGTCTCAGGGAGGGAACCCAGCACACTGTGTATCATACAAATATATTTCCCATGATGCCTCTGTGCAGGTTGGTGGTCCTGGGTCTGAAGCACTTTGAGGGGGGGGTACAGCCGGATCAGCTGATCAGCTCCTACCTGCTGTGCAAGTCCCGCTGGAACCTCAGGAAACACATCGGAGAGATGAGTGGGACCAGAGCCCCCCCCCACAGCGTCATCAAGGTGAGCCAGACCTGACTGTTCTGTGTGTGTGGGGGGGGGCACTTTCTTTGCGTAACTACCCCAACACTGGACCTTAGGCAAGATACTGTATATAATCACGAGTTGTTCCAGATGGCCAACGGTGTGTTAATGTGTGTGAAGGTGAGTTTACCTGAGCAGCCGGCTCTGCTACTCTGTTTAAGTAAGCTTAACCTCTGAAGTGTTTACAGGCGTTCTTGATGCGGAGAGTCCTCCCCCACCTCCCCCTCGCCTGCAGCAGGGCTCAGCCTGGAGAGCAGCGCCCCCCTGTGGAGAGGGAGACGTCCATCCTGCCAAACTGGTTGAAGGTGACACAGGGACAGAGTTTCCTTCATACTTTACCACTGCTTATTCACATATGTAGCCCCGCCCCTTTCCACACTTCCTGTCCAAACTGTCCTAGTTCTTCCGGTTTGTATCTAGCAGGGGCCGTCTCATGACGACATGTTGAATACCTCTGTAGAGTCTGGTGGTGGAGATGCTCAGCTGTGAGGAGCTACGAGAAGAACCAGAACATCTGAGCCGGACTGCAGACTGAATAAAAGTCAAAATGTTAAGAAATTCTGACCTCTGTAAAACAAGTGAACCAGAACCAGAAACTTTCCTGCGCCATTGGGCTAGGAGACGTTAGCTAGGTAGCTAAGGTGTTCACACTGTGTTCCTATGCTCCTCCAGAACAGTCAGCTGATAATCCAGAAGACCCGCCTCCCCTCCAGCTGTTACCCCTCCTCCCTCCCCCCAGGCTGCAGTCTCAGGCTCCACCCCCACTGGCTCAGCAAGGCAGGTCATGCCCCTCTGCCCCCCCACAGGCGCCTCTTCGCCTTAGCCCACAATGCATCTCTGCTGCCGCTGGCCATAGCCCCGGCAGCCCAACAGCCAATCAGCTCACAGCTACGCCCTCCTGCTGTTGGACCCCCGCCTCCTTCCAGTGCAGCGCTCTCATTGGCTGCTGCCCCCACCATCCAGCCCTGCCTTCCTATTGGCCAAACGACACAGCAGAGCATCTTCCTCCCCCTCCCCTCCCTCACCTGCTCGGAAATTCCAACTCCCAGAATTCCTTGCTCTTCTGCAAAGTCTGGGTACCTCCTGCTCCAGATGTTGTGGACTCCCACAACCACAACCTCCCAGCATGCACCTGGGCCAATCAAAGAGGACAGACAGGAGGGGGAGGAGGGGGGAGGGAGTTCAGCCTCCACACTGAGGCCGGTGTATTCCTGTTCAGATGAGGGGGAGGACTGGACCCCGAGGGGGGGGGGGGGGTTAAACAGAGGGGAGGTGGAAGAGGGGGGAGAGGGAGGAGGAAATGGGGAGCATGAAGCCGGTAGTGTAGGAGACGAGGAAGAGGAGGGACAGAGGGAAAATGGGGGAGGAGATAGGGAGGAGGACGAGGGAGGAGACGAAGAAGAGGAGGGACAGAGGGAGGACGGGGGAGGAGAGGGGGAGGAAGATGGGGGAGGAGAGGAAGAAGAGGGAGACAAAGAGAAAGATGAAGATCAGGACCGACAGGGGGAGGAGGAAGAGGAGGAGGATTTTGATGACCTCACTCAAGATGAAGACGAAGAGGAAGTGATGTCATCGGCGTCCGAGGAGTCTGTGCTTTCTGTTCCAGAGCTACAGGTAAACAGGAAGTAGTTTGTTCCAGACCTACAGGTAAACAGGAAGTAGTTTGTTCCAGAGCTACAGGTAAACAGGAAGTAGTTTGTTCCAGAGCTACAGGTAAACAGGAAGTAGTTTGTTCCAGAGCTACAGGTAAACAGGAAGTAGTTTGTTCCAGAGCTACAGGTAAACAGGATGTAGTTTGTTCAAAGCTACAGGTAAACAGGAAGTAGTTTGTTCCAGAGCTACAGGTAAACAGGATGTAGTTTGTTCCAGAGCTACAGGTAAACAGGAAGTAGTTTGTTCCAGAGCTACAGGTAAACAGGATGTAGTTTGTTCAAAGCTACAGGTAAACAGGAAGTAGTTTGTTCCAGAGCTACAGGTAAACAGGAAGTAGTTTGTTCCAGAGCTACCGGTAAACAGGAAGTAGTTTGTTCCAGAGCTACAGGTAAACAGGAAGTAGTTTGTTCCAGAGCTACAGGTAAACAGGATGTAGTTTGTTCCAGACCTACAGGTAGACAGGATGTAGTTTGTTCAAAGCTACAGGTAAACAGGAAGTAGTTTGTTCCAGAGCTACAGGTAAACAGGAAGTAGTTTGTTCCAGAGCTACAGGTAAACAGGAAGTAGTTTGTTCCAGAGCTACAGGTAAACAGGAAGTAGTTTGTTCCAGAGGTACAGGTAAACAGGAAGTTGTTTGCTGGTCCTCACAGGCGTTGGTCCATATTGACAAGGTAGCATCCAAGACATCCCAAAGCAGCTGACCGTTGACCTCTCTTTGCAGCAGACCATGACCTTTGACCTCTATCTGCAGGAGACCATGAAGCAGCTCACCTGGCTGGCGGCTGAACGGAGACTCTGTGCCGACGGCGACTCGGAAGAAGAAAACTCTCCGACCTCCGCTGGCTCTCAGGAAGAAGAGGAAGACGAGGAGGAAGACGAGGGGCCTAAAGGGGAGGAGTCTGGAGAGCGGGGCGGCAGTAAGGGGGGTGGAGATGAGACAGTGGGGATGGAGGGGAAGCCCAGAGGAGGGGGGGGGAGACGAGGTCGGGGTAGAGGTCAGACTCTCCAGCTGAGGGGGAGTCGTCAGGTCCGGCTCAGCAAAGACTCCAAGAAGCTGCTGCTGCTGTACGACGAGAACCTGCTGAACCACGACCCGCAGAGAGAAAGCAAAGACCTGGCCTTCGCTCAGGGATACCTGCACCGGGTAAGAAAACATGACCCAGCAAGACTTAGCAAACACGAACCAGCAAACATGACTCAGCAAGACTCTGCAAACATGACTCAGCAAACAGAACATGACTCAGCAAACAGAACATGACTCAGCAAACAGAACATGACTCAGCAAACAGAGCATGACTCAGCTAACAGAACATCACTCAGCAAACAGAACATCACTCAGCAAACAGAACATGACTCAGCAAGACTCAGCAAACATGACTCAGCAAACACAACATGACTCAGCTAACAGAACATGACTCAGCAAACATGGCTCAGCAAACACAACATGACTCAGCAAACATGACTCAGCAAACACAACATGACTCAGCAAACATGACTAACAGAACATCACTCAGCAAACAGAACATCACTCAGCAAACATGACTCAGCAAGACTCAGCAAACATGACTCAGCAAGACTCAGCAAACATGACTCAGCAAACAGAACATGACTCAGCTAACAGAACATGACTCAGCTAACAGAACATCACTCAGCTAACAGAACATCACTCAGCTAACAGAACATCACTCAGCAAACAGAACATGACTCAGCAAGACTCAGCAAACATGACTCAGCAAACACAACATGACTCAGCAAACATGACTCAACTAACAGAACATCACTCAGCAAACAGAACATGACTCAAAGTTTTCACAGTATTTATGTAGCATGTAGCTTCAGGTATCTGTAGGTGACCATTCTGTGTATCCAGGTGCGTGAGGCACTGCAGGACGTACCTGGACAGGTGGAGGAGTTTGTGTCTCTGCTGAACAACTTTGAGCAGGTGGGTGAAGGACATGAAGTGAGGCTGTTGTTCAGGAAGCTGCGCTGCATCCTGGGAGATCGGACGGACCTTCTCCAAGACTTTGCCGCATTCTTGCATCCTGAGCAGGCGCTGCAATGTGGACTGGTAAGCACAGGTGTATTACCTCAGGTGCACCTGAAATAACACAGTCACACCTAAGAGAACACACCTGGATATCTTTATTCCCACCTTTTTTTTTTTTAAACTTTTTTTTAATACATTTTTCTTTCAACAATTACAGTTTCAGGGAACATTGTACATACATATTTAAGCAATCCTTAAATCAGTGTTCTTATTGTCCAGTGGCAATGGTGGTGTCCTTTTCTCGTCCTCTATAATCCATCAATTTTATTCCCACCTTTTAACATAACTTTGGTTAATAAGTCATGCATAAGGTGTTGGTAACGTATAAGTAATTATTGATGTAACTGTCTCTCCCGCAGTTTGAGGAGCAGCAGGCGTTTGAGCGCAGCCGGCGTTTCCTGCGACAGTTAGAGATCAGTTTTGGAGATAATCCGACACATTATCAGAAGATCATCAAAGCTCTGCAGACCGGCCCAGACCTGAGTCCCACCAGCATCCACGAGGTACAGGAACGCCTGAACACCACCAAACACCAGCTAAACACCACCAAACACTAGCTGAACACCACCAAACACCAGCTGAACACCACCAAACACCAGCCGAACACCACCAAACACCAGCTGAACACCACCAAACACCAGCTGAACACCACCAAACACCAGCCGAACACCACCAAACACCAGCTGAACACCACCAAACACCAGCGAACACCACCAAACACCAGCTGAACACCACCAAACACAGCTGAACACCACAAAACACTAGCTGAACACCACCAAACACCAGCTGAACACCACCAAACACCAGCCGAACACCACCAAACACCAGCTGAACACCACCAAACACCAGCTGAACACCACCAAACACCAGCTGAACACCAGCTGAACACCACCAAACACCAGCTGAACACCCAACCAGTAACACCACCAAACACCAGCTGAACACCACCAAACACCAGCCGAACACCACCAAACACCAGCTGAACACCACCAAAACACTAGCTGAACACCACCAAACACCAGCCGAACACCACCAAACACCAGCTGAACACCACAAAACACCAGCTGAACACCACAAAACACCAGCTGAACACCACCAACACCACAAAACACTAGCTGAACACCACCAAACACCAGCTGAATACCACCAAACACCAGCTGAACACCACCAAACACCAGCCGAACACCACCAAACACCAGCTGAACACCACCAAACACCAGCTGAACACCACCAAACACCAGCTGAACACCACCAAACACTAGGTGAACACCACCAAACACTAGGTGAACACCACCAAACACCAGCTGAACACCACCAAAACACTAGCTGAACACCACCAAACACTAGGTGAACACCACCAAACACTAGGTGAACACCACCAAACACCAGCTGAACACCACCAAACACTAGGTTAACACCACCAAACACTAGGTTAACACCACCAAACACTAGGTTAACACCACCAAACACCAGCTGAACACCACCAAACACCAGCTGAACACCACCAAACACTAGGTTAACACCACCAAACACCAGCTGAACACCACCAAACACTAGGTTAACACCACCAAACACCAGCTGAACACCACCAAACACTAGGTTAACACCACCAAACACCAGCTGAACACCACCAAACACCAGCTGAACACCACCAAACACTAGGTTAACACCACCAAACACTAGGTTAACACCACCAAACACCAGCTGAACACCACCAAACACTAGGTTAACACCACCAAACACCAGCTGAACACCACCAAACACCAGCTGAACACCACCAAACACCAGCTGAACACCACCAAACACTAGCTGAACACCACCAAACACTAGGTGAACACCACCAAACACCAGCTGAACACCACCAAACACCAGCTGAACACCGCTGAACACCACCAAACACCAGCTGAACACCACCAAACACTAGGTTAACACCACCAAACACCAGCTGAACACCACCAAACACCAGCTGAACACCGCTGAACACCACCAAACACCAGCTGAACACCACCAAACACTAGGTTAACACCACCAAACACCAGCTGAACACCACCAAACACTAGGTTAACACCACCAAACACCAGCTGAACACCACCAAACACCAGCTGAACACCACCAAACACTAGGTTAACACCACCAAACACCAGCTGAACACCACCAAACACCAGCTGAACACCACCAAACACCAGCTGAACACCACCAAACACCAGCTGAACACCACCAAACACTAGGTTAACACCACCAAACACCAGCTGAACACCACCAAACACTAGGTTAACACCACCAAACACCAGCTGAACACCACCAAACACCAGCTGAACACCACCAAACACCAGCTGAACACCACCAAACACCAGCTGAACACCACCAAACACCAGCTGAACACCACCAAACACTAGTTTGTCTTTATTGTGTTCCAGCTGAAGACTCAGATGGCCGCTCTGCTGAAAGGCCACACCTACTTGCAAGCTGAATTCTGGGTATTTTTTGACGAGCTCCGCCCCCCTCCAGCACGCCCGGGACAGTTTGAGGAAGCTCATTGGCCGGAAGAAGGAGGGGGCGGGGTAGACTGCGGAGAAGGCGCCGGCATCTTATTAGGAGGCGGGGCCAGCATCGGCTTCGAAGAAGTGACGCTCCCTGAGCTGGAAGAGGAAGAGGAGCTTAAAATCCAGCCAATGACGAGCCGGCGCCAGAGGAGAAAGATGGACGGCCACAGAAACTACAAGGTCCGAAACATTGAGGCTAGCTTCAGTGATTACACCCCTCTGACATCTGGAAGCAAACCCACACCTGGCTTCACTTATTCCCGATATGTCTAAGTTATAATGTATACCAGTTATTATAAATGAATACAAACACACAGTTGATACGCTCTACTCATAGCATCCAGACTCCAATCACAGGAACAGTCAATAATCAAAGTTCAAATAACTCTCATGTTCCAGGACTGTGATTGGTCGGATAACCGCAGACACCACAGGAAAGGATGCTCCCATTGCCATGGCAACAAGGCACCAGGAGGTGTGTCCCGAGCCATGAAGAGGCTGGACCCTCTGTATGCTCAGATAAGCCCCGCCCACCAAGATCCAGGTGATAAGGACATGAAGGGGGATGACGACAGCCCACCGCCAGGTAACAGAGTGTTCTGGGTCAATAGGTATCCTCTTGATGGTGTTCTGAAGGAGTGCTTAGGGTAGTCCTGAAGGAGTGCTTAGGGACAGTCCAGTCCTGAAGGAGTGCTTAGGGACAGTCCAGTCCTGAAGGAGTGCTGAGGGACAGTCCAGAAGGAGTGCTGAGGGACAGTCCAGAAGGAGTGCTATAGGAACATTCCAGTCCTGAAGGAGTGCTTAGGTACAGTCTAGTCCTGAAGGAGTGCTTAGGTACAGTCCAGTCCTGAAGGAGTGCTTAGGGACAGTCCTGAAGGAGTGCTTAGGTACAGTCCAGTCCTGAAGGAGTGCTTAGGTACAGTCCAGTCCTGAAGGAGTGCTTAGGTACAGTCCAGTCCTGAAGGAGTGCTTAGGGACAGTCCTGAAGGAGTGCTTAGGTACAGTCCAGTCCTGAAGGAGTGCTTAGGTACAGTCCAGTCCTGAAGGAGTGCTTAGGTACAGTCCAGTCCTGAAGGAGTGCTTAGGTACAGTCCAGTCCTGAAGGAGTGCTTAGGTACAGTCCAGTCCTGAAGGAGTGCTTAGGGACAGTCCTGAAGGAGTGCTTAGGTACAGTCCAGTCCTGAAGGAGTGCTTAGGTACAGTCCAGTCCTGAAGGAGTGCTTAGGTACAGTCCAGTCCTGAAGGAGTGCTTAGGTACAGTCCAGTCCTGAAGGAGTGCTTAGGTACAGTCCAGTCCTGAAGGAGTGCTTAGGGACAGTCCTGAAGGAGTGCTTAGGTACAGTCCAGTCCTGAAGGAGTGCTTAGGGACAGTCCAGTCCTGAAGGAGTGCTTAGGGACAGTCATGAAGGAGTGCTTAGGGACAGTCCAGTCCTCAAGGAGGGCTTAGGGACAGTCCAGTCCTGAAGGAGTGCTTAGGGACAGTTCAGTCCAGAAGGAATGCTTAGGTACAGTCCAGTCCTGAAGGAGTGCTTAGGTACAGTCCAGTCCTGAAGGAGTGCTTAGGTACAGTCCAGTCCTGAAGGAGTGCTTAGGGACAGTCCTGAAGGAGTGCTTAGGTACAGTCCAGTCCTGAAGGAGTGCTTAGGTACAGTCCAGTCCTGAAGGAGTGCTTAGGGACAGTCCAGTCCTGAAGGAGTGCTTAGGGACAGTCCTGAAGGAGTGCTTAGGGACAGTCCTGAAAGAGTGCTTAGGGACAGTCATGAAGGAGTGCTTAGGGACAGTCCAGTCCTGAAGAAGGGCTTAGGGACAGTCCAGTCCTGAAGGAGTGCTTAGGGACAGTCCTGAAAGAGTGCTTGGGGTCAGTCCAGAAGGAGCGCTTATGGACAGTCCTGAAGGAGTTCTTAGGGACAGTCCAGTCCTGAAGGAGTGCTTAGGGACAGTTCAGTCCAGAAGGAATGCTGAGGGACAGTCCTGGAGGAGTGCTTGGGGACAGTCCAGTCCTGAAGGAGTGCTTAGGGACAGTCATGAAGGAGGGCTTAGGGACAGTCCAGTCCTGAAGGAGGGCTTAGGGACAGTCCAGTCCTGAAGGAGTGCTGAGGGACAGTCCAGAAGGTGTGCTGAGGGACAGTCCGGAGGAATGCTTGGGGACAGTCATGAAGGAGTGCTTAGAGACAGTCCCGAAGGAGGGCTTAGGGGCAGTCCTAACGTTAATTGAAAATTAACAAAAATAGGGGTCCGGGGTTTTGGTCCTTGTCACCTTTTCATACCTGCTGAGTTTGCCTCCCTGAAGGCACCTGGAGCAGTTCAATCAGGAGATCTAAGGTGGGGGTTTCATCTGACGGGGTGGGACTGGGCGATCTCTGGACCTGTGCTGGGCTTACATGATGGGAACTGTACCTCTGTAGAGAGGGTTCTGGGTCAGTAGAGGACGTACCCTCCAGGTCTCATAACGGTCCTGTCTCGTCCTTAGGTCACAGCAGTTCATCATGGGAAGGCTCATTCCCTCTGATTGACGAGAAGGAGGAAGAAGAGGAAGAGGAGGAGCTGGAGGATGAAGAAGAAGATGAAGATGAAGAAGATGATGAAGAAGATGAAGAAGATGAAGAAGAAGAAGGAGAAGAAGAAGGAGAAGGAGAAGAAGAAGAAGAAGAAGAAGAAGAAGAAGAAGAAGAAGAAGAGGAGGAGAGGAAGACCAGTGAGAAGTCCAGCCCAACTGTGAAGAGGAGCAGGATGGAGGAGGTGGGGGGGGGCGGAGCCTCTCCTGTTATCTCCCCCTCTTTACCCACCTCCTCTAACCAGCCGTTAACTCCCCCCCCTCACATCCTCTCACCAGCCGTTAACTCCCCCCCTCACATCCTCTCACCAGCCGTTAACTCCCCCCCTCACATCCTCTCACCAGCCGTTAACTCCCCCCCTCACATCCTCTCACCATCCGTTAACTCCCCCCCTCACCTCCTCTAACCAGCCATTAACTCCTCCCCTCACCTCCTCTAACCAGCCGTTAACTCCCCACTTCATGTCCTCTAACCAGCTGTTAACTCCCCACCTCACCTCCTCTAACCAGCCGTTAACTCCCCCCCTCACCTCCTCTAACCAGCCGTTAACTCCCCCCCTCACGTCCACTAACCAGCGTTTAACTCCCCCCCTCATCTCCTCTAGCCAGCCGTTATCCCTCCCCCTCACCTCGTCTAACCAGCCGTTATCCCCCCCCCTCACCTCCTCTAACCAGCCGTTAACTCCCCCCCTCACCTCGTCTAACCAGCCGTTATCCCCCCCCCTCACCTCCTCTAACCAGCCGTTATCCACCCCCCTCACCTCCTCTAACCAGCCGTTAACTCCCCCACTCACCTCCTCTAACCAGCCATTAACTCCCCCCCTCACCTCCTCTAACCAGCCGTTAACTCCCCCCTCACCTCCTCTAACCAGCCGTTAACTCCCCCCCTCACCTCCTCTAACCAGCCGTTATCCCCCCCCCTCACTTCCTCTAACCAGCCGTTATCCCCCCCCCTCACCTCCTCTAACCAGCCGTTATCCCCCCCCCTCACCTCCTCTAACCAGCCGTTATCCCCACCCCTCACCTCCTCTAACCAGCCGTTAACTCCCCCCCTCACCTCCTCTAACCAGTCGTTATCCCCCCCCCTCACCTCCTCTAACCAGCCGTTATCCCCCCCCCTCACCTCCTCTAACCAGCCGTTATCCCCACCCCTCACCTCCTCTAACCAGCCGTTAACTCCCCCCCTCACCTCCTCTAACCAGCCGTTAACTCCCCCCCTAACCTCCTCTAACCAGCCGTTAACTCCCCCCCTAACCTCCTCTAACCAGCTGTTAACTCCTCCCCTCACCTCCTCTAACCAGCCGTTAACTCCCCCCCTCACCTCCTCTAACCAGCCGTTATCCCCACCCCTCACCTCCTCTAACCAGCCGTTAACTCCCCCCCTCACCTCCTCTAACCAGCCATTAACTCCCCCCATCACCTCCTCTAACCAGCCGTTATCCCCACCCCTCACCTCCTCTAACCAGCCGTTAACTCCCCCCATCACCTCCTCTAACCAGCCGTTAACTCCCCCCATCACCTCCTCTAACCAGCCGTTATCCCCACCCCTCACCTCCTCTAACCAGCTGTTAACTCCCCCCCTCACCTCCTCTAACCAGCCGTTAACTCCCCCCATCACCTCCTCTAACCAGCCGTTATCCCCACCCCTCACCTCCTCTAACCAGCCGTTAACTCCCCCCCTCACCTCCTCTAACCAGCCGTTAACTCCCCCCCTCACCTCCTCTAACCAGCCGTTAACTCCCCCCCTCACCTCCTCTAACCAGCCGTTAACTCCCCCCCTCACCTCCTCTAACCAGCCGTTATCCCCACCCCTCACCTCCTCTAACCAGCCGTTATCCCCACCCCTCACCTCCTCTAACCAGCCGTTAACTCCCCCCCTCACCTCCTCTAACCAGCTGTTAACTCCCCCCCTCACCTCCTCTAACCAGCCGTTATCCCCACCCCTCACCTCCTCTAACCAGCCGTTATCCCCACCCCTCACCTCCTCTAACCAGCCGTTAACTCCCCCCCTCACCTCCTCTAACCAGCCGTTAACTCCCCCCCTCACCTCCTCTAACCAGCCGTTAACTCCCCCCCTCACCTCCTCTAACCAGCCGTTAACTCCCCCCCTCACCTCCTCTAACCAGCCTGCCAAGAACATTTCTCTGACAGCGAGCGGAGAGAAGGTGATTCTGTGGACAAGGTAAAACAATAACAACAACAACAACAAAACAACTATAACAACAATAAAAATATCAATAGAGTAAAGCGTTGTCGATGGTTTTTGTTTTTCAGAGAGGCCGACCGGGTTATTTTGACGACGTGTCAGCAGGAAGGAGCCAATCAGACCACATTTCAGGCCGTCTCTTCTCAGCTTGGCAACAAGACTCCGAGCGAGGTGATTCCCTGTTCTGTTTGCTGTCTGCGCTGTGATTGGTTGACGGTGTGAGTAACTCTTCTCTTGTCTCCAGGTGTCGCGACGGTTTCGGGATTTGATGCGTTTGTTTCGGACGGCCTGTCAGACTGAGGACGAGGCTCCGCCCCCTGAACCGGCAGCAGCCAATGAGGAAGCAGACGGATAACAGCCAAGAGCTGAAGCATGGTTGACATTTGCAGGACTTTTATTATGAACGGCTTCAAAGAGGCGTTCAGTGTAAATATGAAAATATCAGATTATTGAATGTTTTTGTAAAATGAAGACATTTTTCTTTAACAATAACCATGTTTTTCATTCGTGTCGATTTTTTTAATTATTGGATTATTATCGTGGAAAACTTTTATCCTCCTGTTTAGTGAAGAGTTTGTCTGAGCTTTCTGAGAGAAGAAGGTCTGAAGTCCAACACCTGAGGCCTTTTGGGGGCGGCTCTGAACGAGGTTCAGGCGTTAGGGTTTAAATCCGATCTGCACGATTCTGGAAGCGTCGTGTTGGTCTGTGTTGTTTCTCTGCATTTCAAAATAAAACACAGCTGATCTTTACCTTTTATTGTACCAGAAGAGAACAACAAAACAGATCAAATATAAAATAAATAAAAGATGACACACGAATAATAAAACTCTTTATCTTTAATCCAGAAGATAAACCCGTCAGCGGACATCACAACAATAAACAAGACGGATTTAATCAAAACTTTAAAAATCTGCAATTCAGGCCGACAGAGCCTGCAGGAAGCTCGGCATCAGTTTTACTAAATAAAGCAGAATTGGATCTAAATTTAGCCTCAGATCATTTCATTGCTTTAGTTTATTCATAGTTATTTACAGGAACATGGGCGGGAGGGGGGGTGTTATCTCTGTGATCGCTCTCCTGTTTCAGGATCCACGTCGTTGTCCAGATCTGAGACAGGAAACAGAACTCAGGAGCAGTTTGTCTGGATGTTTAAAATGTTCCCGAAAGAAGATAGGAACCAGTCTCTATGCAGCGTTAGCTCACCTGGTCATTGGTGTGTTAACGGGGATTTGGCTGACAAGCTTTCTAAAAGCCGGAGATTCCACAGAGGACAGAGGCTGCAGATCTTCAACACTCTGCCATGAGTCTCTGAAGGTCTCAGGGTTCAAGAGGCAGACCCAGAGAGAGAGACCTTCTGTAGCTTCTGCCTGCAGCTCTGCATGGTGAGCCTGCAGCCCTGCATGGTGAGCCTGCAGCTCTGCATCTTGAATCTGTTCCTGCAGCTCTGCATGGTGAGCCTGCAGCTCTGCATCTTGAATCTGTTCCTGCAGCTCTGCATGGTGAGCCTGCAGCTCTGCATGGTGAGCCTGCAGCTCTGCATGGTAAATCTGTTCCTGCAGCTCTGCATGGTGAGCCTGCAGCTCTGCATGGTGAGCCTGCAGCTCTGCATGGTGAGCCTGCAGTTCTGCATGGTGAGCCTGCAGCTATGCATCTTGAATCTGTTCCTGCAGCCCTGCATGGTGAATCTGTTCCTACAGCTCTGCATGGTGAGCCTGCAGCTCTGCATGGTGAGCCTGCAGCTCTGCATGGTGAGCCTGCAGCTCTGCATGGTGAGCCTGCAGCTCTGCATGGTGAGCCTGCAGCTCTGCATGGTGAATCTGTTCCTGCAGCTCTGCATCTTGAATCTGTTCCTGCAGCCCTGCATGGTGAATCTGTTCCTGCAGCTCTGCATGGTGAGCCTGCAGCTCTGCATGGTGAGCCTGCAGCTCTGCATGGTGAGCCTGCAGCTCTGCATGGTGAATCTGTTCCTGCAGCTCTGCATCTTGAATCTGTTCCTGCAGCCCTGCATCTTGAATCTGTTCCTGCAGCCCTGCATGGTGAATCTGTTCCTGCAGCTCTGCATGGTGAGCCTGCTGCTCTGCATGGTGAATCTGTTCCTGCAGCTCTGCATCTTGAATCTGTTCCTGCAGCTCTGCATCTTGAATCTGTTCCTGCAGCCCTGCATGGTGAATCTGTTCCTGAAGCTCTGCATGGTGAGCCTGCAGCTCTGCATGGTGAGCCTGCAGCTCTGCATGGTGAGCCTGCAGCTCTGCATGGTGAATCTGTTCCTGCAGCTCTGCATGGTGAATCTGTTTCCTGCAGCTCTGCATGGTGAGCCTGCAGCTCTGCATGGTGAATCTGTTCCTGCTGCCCTCTGAACCAATAGGAAACCGGCTCACTGAGTTACTATTCTACTGCAGTTGTTTTTCTGGTGTCGGAATGTCTCGCGATGTTTGTGAGTTCTTAGAAACTAAACACCACATCATTTAAAATGTGTTGTAACTGTTACTGAGAATAGTAACGGGTATTATATTACCCACATTTCAGAAGTACTGTGTTATATTACTGCGTTACAACAAGTAATGCATTACTGTAACTCCGTTACTTTTGTAACGCGTTACACACAACTCTCTCCGTCACAAAGACTTCCTGCAGACCACGAACACAACACACACCCAAGCCTTCAAAATAAGAGCCGCAAGGTTCCTTTATAGTCACTTTACACTCAGATGTGATAAAATACTAAATTAGGTCTAAAAAACAAAGACTGCTAACTCCTTGCTATTGCTGATCATTCATACTTTAGTATTAATGATAATTATTGTTTTATTATTATTTAACCGGCATCACCTGCATTCACTTTGATTAATGAAGCTTCAGATCAAGCTAGGCTTGAAATATTAAAATATGATGAATATACAATATTCTATAAAGAAAGTTGAAGTTGAAACTCAGGTGTCAGGTGTGGCGAGAGCCGATACTGATTATAAAGTACCTTAATGATTACTTATAATGAAGTCGAGAATTTAGAGAGGAAGTACCGCCACAATAAATTGAAACTTCTTGGTGCTTTTATTTTGACGCCTGGCCATCAGCACTTCCTGTGTGCAGGTGTTGGGTTTCAGTCGGACCAGTTCCTCCGTGTGCCGACAACATGAAGTCTGAACATATAGAGACGTCCATTTATGTCTGTGGAAAGACTACTGTAAAACTTAAAAACACTGAAATGACGTTACACTTTTGTTGTGAAATGGGAAAAGTTATTATAAAAAAAGGTTTTTATTGTGAAAATCAAATATTTAAATGAAATGGAAATAATCAAACAAACTGAGTTCTATAAAAAAATAATTCAACAAAAGGGGGGGTTACATGTTCGAACATTTCAGAATAAAACTTTATCAACACAGAAACCTTTAAATAAAGTTTCGTTCTATAAAAAAAGCAAAGCCTAAAAACATCTGGGCGTCGGATCAGCCCCAGAACCGCTGCCGGCCTGCGGGTGGAGTCAGCGCCTCCTGAGGGGGGGCTGGGACACTGAATACCGACCCCCCCGCCTCCACCGTGAACAGGAAGCAGATGTTGGCGACCGTCATGGCAAGGCTCGGCAGGAAGGAGAGACCGAAACCGAAACCCCGGATACTGCTGCCGAATGCTGCCGCCACCCAGTACACCAGCCTGAGAAACAAAACCAACGCACCTTTGGTTAAACCGGCCGGAGACAAAAAATAAACGCACCTCGTTAAGGAGGGGATGAGCTACAGGTGGTCCGGAGCTACAGCTGGTCCGGAGCTACAGCTGGTCCTGATCTACAGCTGGTCCTGAGCTATAGCTAGTCCTGAGCTACTGGTGGTCCTGAGCTACTGGTGGTCCTGATCTACAGCTAGTCCTGAGCTACTGGTGGTCCTGAGCTACTGGTGGTCCTGAGCTACAGGTGGTTTGGGGTTGTGTGGGTTTCTCACCTCCCAAAGGCGAAGACCACTGTCAGCAGGGGGACCAGCTTCAGCTGCTCCTGGTTCAGGTACACTGCCATAACGGAAAGGTTCAGGAAATAAATCAGGAACAGGGAGGCGGAGTCAGAGACGAATCGGCGGTGCACCAAGACCTCAGGAAGGCCCGCCCCCTTCACCTCGTCATCAAAGTGAGGGCCAATCACAGACGACCTGAGGCGACTGACACCCAGCACCACCCAACCTGAGAGACAGACAGGTGAGACAGGTGAGAGACAGACAGATAAAGAGACAGGTGAAAGATAGACAGGTGGAGACAGACAGGTGACAGACAGACAGGTGTAAACAGACAGGTAGAGACAGACAGGTGGAAACAGACAGGTAAGAGACAAACAGGTGGAGACAGACAGGTGAGAGACAGACAGGTGGAGACAGACAGGTAGAGACAGACAGGTGAGAGACAAACAGGTGGAGACAGACAGGTGAGAGACAGACAGGTAACAGACAAACAGGTGGAGACAGACAGGTAGAGACAGACAGGTGGAGACAGACAGGTAGAGACAGACAGGTAGAGTGACAGGTGAGAGACAGACAGATAAAGAGACAGGTGAAAGATAGACAGGTGGAGACAGACAGGTGAGAGACAAACAGGTAGAGACAGACAGATGGAGACAGACAAGTAGAGACAGACAGGTGGAGACAGACAGACAGGTCCTCACCCAGTACTACAGGCAGGCAGCTGAACACAGAGCACCTCAGGGTGTAGACGACTCTGAGGGGGGGGGCCATCCAGCAGAGGGGCGTCAAACGGCAGGAAGACAAACCCCCCCCACACTAAAAGTGGGAAGAAAAGCGCCGACGTCCCCAGAGAGACAGACAGCTTCAGCACGTCCCTGCACCCTCCACCTGGGAGACAGACAGGTAAAGAGAGACAGGTTAGAGACACCACCTGAAAGACAGACAGCTTCAGCATGTCCCTGCACCCCCCCACCTGGGAGACAGACAGGTAAAGACAACACTGCTACTCAGTAAGGGGGCGTGTCAGACTGCAGCGTCCAATCAGAGACTGGTACAGAGTAAGGGGGCGTGTCAGTACGAGTCCAATCAGTGACTGGTACACTTAGGTATACTTACATTTGTTAGGGGGCGTGTCCTCTGTCCACTCGTACTGGAAACCATGTTGGTTGTAGTCCTGTAGGCCTCCTCGGGGGCCAAGGAAAAGGCTTTTCTCCGACTGCGTTTCCCAGTATGCCTCAGTGTCTCTCAGCACAGTGACAGCAGGACTGAACACCTGAGCTGCTCTCTCCGGCAGCTGATTCTCCTCACCCCCCCCTCTCTCACTCTCAGTCCAGCTCACCGCCTCACCTGTCGGTCTCTCAGCTCTCTGTTTCTCACCTGTCTTTCCCTCACCTGTCTGTCTGTCTCCAGCCCATGGCAGAGTGCTTGGCTCGATCATGGCCGACCTGACCCCCCCAGTGTCGTCTGTCAGCAGAGACATGTCTGTCTGTCTGTCTGTGAAAGAGCAGAAACAGTGTATCTATGAATTAATGAGCATGTACAACACTTGGATCTCACACACACACACACACACGCACGCACGCACACACACACACACACACACACACACACACACACACACACACACACACACACACACACACACACACACACACACACACACACACACACACACACACACACACACACACACACACACACACACACTAAAGTCAGTGGTGTGTAAGGTGAACAGGAAGGGAGACAGCACAGTCCCCTGTGGGGCTCCTGTACTACCACCCACCACCTCAGACAGGACACTGCCCAGCCCCACATACTGTGGCCTGTCTGTGAGGTAGCTGGTGATCCAGGAGATGGTGGACGCGTCTACCCTCATAGCCTGCAGCTGGTCCCTCAGTAGCCGTGGTGACTATTGCTACTGAATATCACCCTGGGACTGACTAAACTGGGTTAGCTAATTGGACGCATGTACATCTATTCACGACAAGGTTTTTAGGTTTCAATAGAAACAGCATGTGCACCGTAGGGTCGTCACCATATACCGGTATTTACGGTAACCGTGATATTTAAAAAATGAAATATTGACGGTATGTAAATAATACACATATGATAATATCGTACATAATCCAACGCCAGTAACTATCTGGTTCACACTCCAACCAGTAGGTGGCGATAACGCTCCTTCACACTGGTTGCGCCAATCCGCCAGAAAACAAAAAAAAGAAGACGCGGGAACTAGCTAGCTAGCAGCTACTAGCACAGTGTGTGCTGTGCGGCCTCCACTGTCGGAGATTACAGAGGAGAGTGAGACACTCACGCACCCAAAAAGAGTTGCCTCGTCAGTGTGGGAGTTTTTGGGATTTTGCAAACGGGGTGTTAGAGATAGAGACCCCAGTCTGCAAGAAGTGCCAAGCAACAGTAAGCGCAAAAGGGGGCAATGCTACCAACCTGTCCACCCACCTTCACGTCCATCACCCTGCAGACTTCTCCACGGTACAGAGAGTAAGCTGCAGTTAGCTTGCTAGCCCAGAGACGGTAAATGCTACATTGCGGTCTTGGTTGTGTTAAAGCTTAGTTATCACGGCGTTGGACTACTTCTCTCGTCCCCTGGTTATTTGTTAGGCAGCCGCAGCTTCAAAGAAGCGACACAGAGCCAGGGATTCAGGTCAGCTAACGGTGTTTGAGTCAATGATTAAGGAAAGGAAAGTAGACATGGATAGTGCGTGTCAGAATGAAGCCATCACTAAATCAGGCCAGGGCTTAAAGCACTGATGACAACAGTTGCTCCAAAATACAAAATCCCAAGAAGACAACAGGTTTGTAGTTATTTGTGTACGCTAGACACAAAATGCACAATAAACTAATGAATTTGACAGATAGCATTATTATTATTTTGTTAACATTTTCTATAGATATCGCGATAATATCGTTATCGTGAATTATTTTGGCCACGATAACCGCGGAGTGAAAATCTGATATCGTGACAGCCATAGTGCACAGACACGGTCAAAAAACTATTGCTCTCCAGTCACAATTAATTTCACCTGTGTCAGGGAGATCATCTATATATGTTGTTGCCCCATTACGCCATCTAGTGTTCAAATAATGAACACATATAACCATTCTAATGGGTGCAACAGCAGCCGAGGCTGGATCGTGGTGAATGCACTGGAGAAATCAAAGAAGGTGATTCTCCCAGTGCACCCCGACCCCTCCAGGTAACATATTCAAAGGGTAAGGCGACATTATTTTAAAAGACAATGAAGGCAGGTTATATTGATATATTGATTATATTCAAAGGCAAATTAAATACTCAGTCCTCTCAATCTGGAATTATGTATAATTCCCAGCACAGCCTCACAATATCAGGAGCTTTTCATTAACACATTGCTTTGGTCTGGCTTTACTCTTCACTGATTGGTTACAGAAACTTTGAACTTAGTGGCTATGTAAATCAGAAGGAGGGGCTCATTATCATATCAAAAAACGCCCAAATATAGCGCGTATATTTGGGCGTATGATGCAGGTAGCGTTAGCCCCGCCCACTGCAGTGACGACATGGCGGCCGTGGAATGTTCACATTAAGAATGAAAACTTTATTAATTATAAGCACAAGCAACACGTGATTTCTATTCCAACATAGATCCATCAGTAACCCTCACCGAGCAGCTGAGGCTCTGATTCATGTTTGTTATTAAATATATAACTCCGAGCTAACATGCTAATATGCTAACAGCTGCAGTCAGGGTAAACTAGAGAGTAAATAAAGGTGAACGAAGATCAAAGAAATACGATCAATAAAGATTATCAAAGAATATCAAAGAATATCAAAGTATAAACAGTAAACTCACCTCGAGCAGCTGGTCCTCCTGTCTTCTTCTGTTGTTGTTAAAGATCCCGGAAGTTCAGGTGAGTCACGTCACTTCAGGTGAGTTAAAGAGACAGCGTCCCAATTATAATACTGCAGTACTGATGTACTCATACAGGTTATACTGCAGTACTGATGTACTCATACAGGTTATACTGCAGTACTGATGTACTTATACAGGTTATACTGCAGTACTGATGTACTTATACATGCTATACTGCATATACAGGTTATACTGCAGTACTGATGTACTCATACAGGTTATACTGCAGTACTGATGTACTCATACAGGTTATACTGCAGTACTGATGTACTCATACAGGTTATACTGCAGTACTGATGTACTCATACAGGTTATACTGCAGTACTGATGTACTCATACAGGTTATACTGCAGTACTGATACAGGTTATACTGCAGTACTGATGTACTAATACAGGTTATACTGCAGTACTGATGTACTAATACAGGTTATACTGCAGTACTGATACAGGTTATACTGCAGTACTGATGTACCTATACAGGTTATACTGCAGTACTGATACAGGTTATACTGCAGTACTGATGTACTCATACAGGTTATACTGCAGTACTGATGTACTAATACAGGTTATACTGCAGTACTGATACAGGTTATACTGCAGTACTGATGTACCTATACAGGTTATACTGCAGTACTGATACAGGTTATACTGCAGTACTGATGTACTCATACAGGTTATACTGCAGTACTGATGTACTCATACAGGTTATACTGCAGTACTGATGTACTCATACAGGTTATACTGCAGTACTGATGTACTTATACAGGTAATACTGCAGGACTGATGTACTTATACAGGTTAAACTGCAGTACTGATGTACTCATACAGGTTATACTGCAGTACTGATGTACTTATACAGGTTATACTGCAGTACTGATGTACTCATACAGGTTATACTGCAGTACTGATGTACTCATACAGGTTATACTGCAGTACTGATGTACTTATACATGTTATACTGCAGTACTGATGTACTCATACAGGTTATACTGCAGTACTGATGTACTCATACAGGTTATACTGCAGTACTGATGTACTCATACAGGTTATACTGCAGTACTGATGTACTTATACATGTTATACTGCAGTACTGATGTACTCATACAGGTTATACTGCAGTACTGATGTACTCATACAGGTTATACTGCAGTACTGATGTACTCATACAGGTTATACTGCAGTACTGATGTACTTATACATGTTATACTGCAGTACTGATGTACTCATACAGGTTATACTGCAGTACTGATGTACTCATACAGGTTATACTGCAGTACTGATGTACTTATACAGGTTAAACTGCAGTACTGATGTACTCATACAGGTTATACTGCAGTACTGATGTACTTATACAGGTTATACTGCAGTACTGATGTACTCATACAGGTTATACTGCAGTACTGATGTACTCATACAGGTTATACTGCAGTACTGATGTACCTATACAGGTTATACTGCAGTACTGATGTACTTATACAGGTTATACTGCAGTACTGATGTACTCATACAGGTTATACTGCAGTACTGATGTACTCATACAGGTTATACTGCAGTACTGATGTACTTATACAGGTTATACTGCAGTACTGATGTACTCATACAGGTTATACTGCAGTACTGATGTACTCATACAGGTTATACTGCAGTACTGATGTACTTATACATGCTATACTGCAGTACTGATGTACCTATACAGGTTATACTGCAGTACTGATGTACTTATACATGCTATACTGCATATACAGGTTATACTGCAGTACTGATGTACTTATACATGCTATACTGCATATACAGGTTATACTGCAGTACTGATGTACTCATACAGGTTATACTGCAGTACTGATGTACTTATACAGGTTATACTGCAGTACTGATGTACTTATACATGCTATACTGCATATACAGGTTATACTGCAGTACTGATGTACTCATACAGGTTAAACTGCAGTACTGATGTACTTATACAGGTTATACTGCAGTACTGATGTACTCATACAGGTTATACTGCAGTACTGATGTACTTATACAGGTTATACTGCAGTACTGATGTACTCATACAGGTTATACTGCAGTACTGATGTACTTATACAGGTTATACTGCAGTACTGATGTACTCATACAGGTTATACTGCAGTACTGATACAGGTTATACTGCAGTACTGATGTACTCATACAGGTTATACTGCAGTACTGATACAGGTTATACTGCAGTACTGATGTACCTATACAGGTTATACTGCAGTACTGATACAGGTTATACTGCAGTACTGATGTACTCATACAGGTTATACTGCAGTACTGATGTACTTATACAGGTTATACTGCAGTACTGATGTACTTATACAGGTTATACTGCAGTACTGATGTACTTATACATGCTATACTGCATATACAGGTTATACTGCAGTACTGATGTACTCATACAGGTTAAACTGCAGTACTGATGTACTTATACAGGTTATACTGCAGTACTGATGTACTCATACAGGTTATACTGCAGTACTGATGTACTTATACAGGTTATACTGCAGTACTGATGTACTCATACAGGTTATACTGCAGTACTGATGTACTTATACAGGTTATACTGCAGTACTGATGTACTCATACAGGTTATACTGCAGTACTGATACAGGTTATACTGCAGTACTGATGTACCTATACAGGTTATACTGCAGTACTGATACAGGTTATACTGCAGTACTGATGTACTCATACAGGTTATACTGCAGTACTGATGTACTTATACAGGTTATACTGCAGTACTGATGTACTTATACAGGTTATACTGTCACAGTATTAAAAAGGTAGGGCTCATTCTGCAGGATAATATATACATGTGTGTGTGTGTGTATATATATATACTGCAGTTTTGTGTTCATTTATCAATAGTTATACTTTAATATTACAAAGTGTTTTATTTGATGTGTCACATGATAATAAATACTGTATTATTGTATTATAGTAAAGTAAGGAATCAAAAGATAGTGCAGTAAAAGTACAACACTCAGAGTAAAAGTGTACTATCAAACCACAGAGATACTCAGGGAGGTACAAGCACCTAAAGTACAGCATTCCAGTAAAAGAACTTTGTGACGGAGAGAGTTGGGTGTAACGCGTTACAAAAGTAACGGAGTTACAGTAATGCATTACTTGTTGCTGTAACGCAGTAATATAACGCAGTACTTCTGAAATGTGGGTAATATAATACCCGTTACTATTCTCAGTAACAGTTACAACACATTTTAAATGATGTGGTGTTTAGTTTCTAAGAACTCACAAACATCACGAGACATTCGACACCAGAAAAACAACTGCAGTAGAACAGTTACTCAGTGAGCCTGTTTCCTATTGGTTCAGAGGGCAGCAGGAACAGATTCACCATGCAGAGCTGCAGGCTCACCATGCAGAGCTGCAGGAACAGATTCAAGATGCAGAGCTGCAGGAACAGATTCACCATGCAGAGCTGCAGGCTCACCACGCAGAGCTGCAGGCTCACCATGCAGAGCTGCAGGAACAGATTCAAGATGCAGAGCTGCAGGAACAGATTCAAGATGCAGAGCTGCAGGAACAGATTCACCATGCAGAGCTGCAGGAACAGATTCACCATGCAGAGCTGCAGGAACACACTCACCATGCAGAGCTGCAGGAACACAATGCAGAGCTGCAGACTCACCATGCAGAGCTGCAGACTCACCATGCAGAGCTGCAGGCTCACAATGCAGAGCTGCAGTCTCACCATGCAGATAGAGAGCTTTAGTTAATGAGCTGCAGTAAACTACATGTTAGCATTTAAAGACAAACTTTAGAGGTTATTCTGGTGAGAGTGACTCAGAGTGACTCAGAGTAACTCAGAGTAGTGTAACGCATTACAGTTCAGAGACAGTGATGATGTAATGTACCTTATTACTTTAAGAAGACAGGAGTAAGGAACATGTACTGGATTACATGCTGGAAGTAACTTGCCCAACACTGATTACCAAGCACCGCTGATATAAGTACACAAAGAAACAGTGTGAGAACGCAGCTGCAGATACAGTCAGTACCAGACACAGACACACACAGACACACAGACACACAGATACACACACACACACACACACACACACACACACACACACACACACACACACACACACAGACACACACACACACACACACACACACACACACACACACACACACACACACAGACACACACACACACACACACACACACACAGAATCTGAACATTGCAATGAAAGTTTTGTGTTTTTGTTCACAGAGCTGCCAGCAGAGGGCAGTGTGTGTGTGTGTGTGTGTGTGTGTGTGTGTGTGTGTGTGTGTGTGTGTGTGTCGTCATGGTAACAGTGGTATCAGTCAGTACCAGTCCACAGTAATACAATATAAATGCATACATGTTATAGTCAAATATAACAGTATATTGAAGCATCATATCAGAAACCAGAACCAGGTTCACACAGACCAGGATCGGGTCTTGGTGTATGACATAAACATAACAAGGAGGAACTGTAAGATTAAAAATAAAAGAGTGATTCACAAAGAAAGAGTCTGCTCTCTGTCCTCAGAACCAGAACCCTCAGGTCTGCTCTCTGTCCTCAGAACCAGAACCCCCAGGTCCTCAGGTCTGCTCTCTGTCCCCAGAACCAAAACCCTCAGGTCCTCAGGACTGCTCTCTGTCCCAGAAACAGCACCCTCAGGTTTGTGTTTTTCATGTGTATTAGTACTACAGTGTGTGTACTTTCGGTGTATTAGTACTACAGTGTTTACTTTCTGTGTATTTGTACTACAGTTTGTGTGTTGTATGTGTATTAGTACTACAGTGTGTCTACTTTCTGTGTATTTGTACTACAGTGTGTGTGTTGTATGTGTATTAGTACTACAGTGTGTACTTTCTGTGTATTTGTACTACAGTTTGTGTGTTGTATGTGTATTAGTACTACAGTGTGTCTACTTTCTGTGTATTTGTACTACAGTGTGTGTGTTGTATGTGTATTAGTACTACAGTGTGTACTTTCTGTGTATTTGTACTACAGTTTGTGTGTTGTATGTGTATTAGTACTACAGTGTGTATACTTTCTGTGTATTTGTACTACAGTGTATTTCTGATCACTTTTAGTTTCTTTGTGTTTCCGTTATGAAGCAGGAGGTGTGTTTGTTTGGGACCTCGCCTCCCTCCGGGGCGGGCGGGTTTAGTGTTTCGGGGTTCCACGTCACACAGCAGTGTGTTGGCCGGTCTTTGCCCATCAACCACGTGACCTTTCGCAGCCCTGTTATTTGCTCCTGCGTGACACGTGACAGGTGGACACGTTGTCATAGAGACTGACTCCGTCCACGCAGGACACTCCGCTTCCCCGGTGTGAAAACAAGCGCTCTTTAACAGATGCCGGTGGGCGGGTCTTACAGTGCGTGCGATGCGCTGATTAGCTGGCTGTGGCAGCAGCGGGCTGAGCTGTGATTGGTCAAAGGTAATGCGCGAAGCTGTCAGTCAGAGCGACGCCCCGCCCCCGGGCTCAGACTGCGGACGGATCCGGACCAGAACCCAGTGCTCCGGATCGTTACCGAATATTACCGATCATTACCGATCATTGATCCTCAGAAATCGATCCGCGCGGGGAGATGTCCCGGCTGCTGGAGAGCAGGAGGCAGGACAGGATGAAGGAGATCAACCTGAAGGTAACAAAAAGACACGAGCACACGGGCGCGTGCACTTTACTGATCGATGGTTAATACTACAGAGTCCGTGCGCGTGATCAGTTAGTTTTAACGTGTTTCCGGTGAGAAGGGTTGGGAAGAGAGGAACTACTTTCTGTGGTTCCGCTCTGTGCCAACATCTGTCCGTTACACTGTGTGTGGGTGTGTGTGTGTTTTTAGTTTCAGTGTTCGATGTTCACTGTGTGTCTGTGCGCGCGTGCGTGTGTGAATATAACGGAGCTGGGGAACAGTTTTTCTAACAGTTCAATATGAAACGCGGTTAACGTTTAAATACGTGTGTGTGTGTGTGTGTGTGTGTGTGTGTGTGTGTGTGTGTGTGTGTGTGTGTGTGTGTGTGTGTGTGTGTGTGTGTGTGTGTGTGTGTGTGTGTGTGTGTGTGAGACTTTTCGGTCCGTTAGCAGCAGCGTGGCCGCTTTGTCCTGCAGGAGGAAACGAGCGGGGGAGGGGTGTGTGTGTGTGTGAGTGTGTTGATTCAGGAAGTGTCGGTCAGGAGTGAATCTGAATGTTTGACCTCTGATCTCTGTAAACTATACAACATAATGATTCAAAGTGTTTTAATGTTCGGCAGCAGACAGACAGACAGACAGACAGACAGACAGACAGACAGACAGACAGGCTGTAGGGTCTTGTTTTGGGAACTGAGGGATTGCCGGTTCAAGTTCCGATCCAGAACACAGAGTGTCCTGGCTGAGAGATATGTCTGTCTGTCTGTCTGTCTGTCTCTACCCCCCCTGTGTATCAGCTGATGTGTCAGCAGATCATCTTCATAGCACCATGGAACAAACCGAGCATTGTAATACATCACTATAACACACTTTAGAAACTCTACAAATATAAAAAGCTACTGTACACATGTATGTATTGTGTGTGTGTGTGTGTATATATATATACTGTGTGTGTACATAGTGTGTATTCACAGTATGTATCTGTGACTCTGGCCCTCTCCTGTTTGTGTGTCAGACACTTATTTATTTCTTATTCAGATTATCTGTGTTTGTCAGGAACCAAAACACACACACACACACACACACACACACACACACACACACACACACACACACACACACACACACACACACACACACACACACACACACTTCCTCTTCCTGCTCCTCCCAGCAGCAGTTAATGTGAGAAACAGAAGTTAAGACTGATGGACGAAAAGAAACATGTGTAACCCTGTGTGTGTGTGTGTGTGTGTGTGTGTGTGTGTGTGTGTGTGTGTGTGTGTGTGTGTGTGTGTGTGTGTGTGTGTGTGTGTGTGTGTGTGTGTGTGCAGAACAAGGAGAAGGTGCGTCTGAAGGAGAGAGAGAAGGAGGCACGAGAGAGGGAGGCTCGCCTCAGTAACGGTCACCTGTTCACCTCCCTTACCGTCTCCTCCACAACTCTGTGCTCCTCTTGCAGCCGCAGCATCACCGCCAAGGAGGCGCTCAGCTGTCCAGGTAACATCAACTCTAGATATATCTCAATAACACACACACACACACACACACACACACACACACACACACACACACACACACACACAAACACAATATGCAATAATGTGTGTAACAGATGGTGTGTTAATCCTTGACAATGGAGAGATTAACACACACACATTTCAGAGTGTTGGGATTGGCTGCTGAAGAAGAACCTGAGAATCAGGTCGTGGGGACATGCGTGTGTGTGCGTGTGCGTGCGCGTGTGTGTGTGTGTGTGTGTCCACAGTAAAATGCAACAGTCTGCAGACTATTTTTACCTCTTTTTCTCTCCTTTTTTCGCCCAGGAATGTGGATCTGAGGCTTGTGTCAGGACTTTTGGTATTGGCGTGTTTCATAGTAGAGTATGAATAAACCCCTGTCTGTCTCTCTGTCTCTCAGCCTGTAATGTCACCATCCATAACCGCTGCAGAGACAGCCTGGCCAGCTGTGCTAAGATGAAGCAGAGGGTAAGACCTGTCTGCCTGTCTGTCTGTCTGTCTGTCTGTCTGTCTGTCCGACAGACCGACCGACCGACCGACTTCCTGCCTATCTCTCTCTCACAGCAACAGAAGCTGTCGATGGTCAGAAACAGTTCAGCTCTGCAAAACGTCGCCATGCGCAACAAAAGTGAGTTCACGTGTCTATCATTCTGCCTCTCAATGCTTTTTGTGTTGGGAGTGGATCTTTGAGACTCCATGACGCTGCTAATTTACAAATGCATTCGTTAAAGAGGGACGTGTCTGTAGCCAATCAGATGTCTGCTTCATTTTAAGCAGTTGATCGCTTCTTCTTGTGTCCTCAGCTCCGATGATGAAGGAACGTCCCAGTTCTGCAATCTATCCGTCTGATAGCCTCCGTCAGTCTCTGCTCGGATCCCGACGCGTTCGCTCCGGCCTCTCGCTCGCCAAGAGCGTCTCCACCAATAACATCGCAGGGTGAGTGTCAGGGTTGGGGAAACAGGACCCAAGTGCAGTAAATCCAGGGGAAGCAGGTAAGGGTTAAAAAACAAAAAGCGAGCTTTATTCAAAAGCTGTTGATGAAAACATGATGCAAGGGTAACACAGAACATGAAACACATTTAACTCCAGACATGAAGGGCGACAGGAACAGGCAGGTAACAAGGACAAGATCAGGGAAGAAATGACCACGGCCGAACAACAGACAAAAGGGAAACAGGGACTAAATACACATGGGTAATCACAAGACAAGAGACAGCTGGAAGGGGGAGGAGAAACACAGGGGCAACAGGTGAACACAATGACACTATCAGGCACAGGAGGGAAACGCAGACAGGAAGTGAAGCTTAACGAGTGACACAAGAGGGGAAAACATTTCAAAATAAAACACAACACAAGGACATGACAGATACGAAACACGGATCATGACAGTGAGAGAGCTGCTCCCTGATTGGTTTTGTGAAGATCCTCCAGGAAATACGTAGTGATTGTAGAACCACTTTATTATTGATTCACTGTTTGTCTGTCTGTCTGTCTGTCTCTCCTTCGGTCTCTCAGGATGAGTGAGGACTCGGTGGGTCTCAGGAGGATTTTGTCCCAGTCCACAGAGTCTCTGAACTTCAGGAGCCGGACTCTGTCCATGGAGTCCCTGACTGACGAAGGTCAGCATTATTATTATTGTTATTATAAGTGTGTGTGTGATGTGTGTGTGATGTGTGTGTGATGTGTGTATGTGCTGCAGGGGAGTGGTGGTGGAGCCCCCTGCTGGAGGAGCTGCAGGAGGAGGGCAGCTGTGTTCAGGCCGACAGCTGGAGCCTCGTGGTGGAACCCAAGTTCCTGCAGACGCTCCACAAAGACCTCATCAAGAAGCAGGACGTCATCTACGGTACATTAATAAATATATTTATTTACCAAAATATACATTAATATATAAATATTAATATACACAAACAATATAAGAACCTGATGGAAGTGTTTTCAGTGTAATGTATTTATAATAGTATAAATGATTGTGTTCCTGTGTCAGAGCTGATCCAGACGGAGTTCCACCACGTCCGGACTCTGCGGATCATGGAGGGTGTGTACCGGCGGGGGATGCTGGAGGAGGTGATGCTTGAGGCGGCCGTGGTGCACACCATCTTCCCCTGCCTGGACCAGCTGCTGGAGTGGCACACCAACTTCCTGTCAGAGCTGCTGACTCGCAGGAAGGAGGGTCTGATGGAGGGCAGCGCAAACTTCACCGTACGCTGCATCGGAGACCTGCTGCTCACACAGGTGGGGATACCAACGTGTTATTAACACGTTACTAACAGGATATTATCGGTTTACTGACTGTGTGTGTGTGTGTGTGTGTGTGTGTGTGTGTGTGTGTGTGTGTGTGTAGTTCTCAGGGCAGTGTGCAGACGACATGAAGAAACTGTACTCTGAGTTCTGCAGTCGACACCCGAAAGCTGTGAAGCTCTACAAAGAGGTTTTAGCTCGAGACCGGCGACTGCAGCAGTTCATCAGGGTGAGTACCAGAACCAGAGCCTAGTCCTAAAGCTGGACCAGAACCTATGGTGTCATTGTCTGAAGTGGTGTGGGGTCTACCAGGGGCCATGCTTGGCTTCCATTCTCCTGTCTCCCACCAACTCCACAGTGTCCAGAGGACTCCCCAGGACAGAGCTGGTTCTGTTCAGTCTCTTCCTGTCAGCAGCCCCAGCAGACCACACACCAGCACCATCTTGGTTTATGTAGTTTTCCCAGAAGGGGCCCTGGGTCTGCTCCGTATAGACTATGTGGTATCCTGAAATGTATTGTGGTTTAAACTGGTGTTTCTGTCTCTCCATCCGATAATGCCCAGCGTGCCTGTCGTGGTCCTCTTCTGCGTCGCCATGGCGTCCAGGAGTGCATCCTGCTGGTGACCCAGCGAATCACGAAGTACCCTGTCCTCATCCAGCGGATCCTCGACAACACCAAGGGTACCTCGACATCTGACCACTAATGACCGTTGACCTTAAATAACCATTGATCTTCAATAACCTCTGACCTCTGTTGTGACCTCCAGGTAGCGAGGAGGAGGCGCAGGCGTTGAGCCGGGCTCTGCTCCTCCTGAAGGGGCTCATCAGCTCGGTTGACCAGGAGGTTCTGGAGCTTGACCGGACCCGGAGGCTGCAGGAAGTCCAGGCTCGTCTGGATCCGCGGGCCCAGGCGGAGGTCCAGGGGGGGGGAGTCTTCAGAGGGGGGGAGTTGCTGAGGAGGAGGCTCCTTTACGAGGGACCACTCCTCTGGAAGGTGCAGGGCTCCAGAATGAAAGGTATTGTTCACCTGTCTACCTGTCCACCTGTTCACCTGTCTGCCTTTTCACCTGTTCACCTGTCCACCTGTTGTTATGCTGACCAGCTGTGTGTCTCCAGACGTGCAGGTCCTGCTGATGTCGGACATCTTGGTTTTCCTTCAGGAGAAAGATCAGAAGTTCACATTCCCGTCACTGGTGAGTAAGACCTGGTCCTCCTGTATCTCTATAGTAGAGACATGCATCGTCCTTAAGGACCTGACAGTCCTCTGGTCCCTGAAGAAACTGACAGTCCTCTGCTCCCTGAAAGACCTGACAGTCCTCTGCTCCCTGAAGGAACTGACAGTCCTCTGGTCCCTGAGGGAACTGACAGTCCTCTGCTCTCTGAGGGAACTGACAGTCCTCTGCTCCCTGAGGGAACTGACAGTTCTCTGCTCCCTGAGGGAACTGACAGTCCTCTGCTCCCTGAGGGAACTGACAGTCCTCTGGTCCCTGAAGGAACTGACAGTCCTCTGGTCCCTGAAGGAACTGACAGTCCTCTGCTCCCTGAGGGAACTGACAGTCCTCTGCTCCCTGAGGGAACTGACAGTCCTCTGCTCCCTGAGGGAACTGACAGTTCTCTGCTCCCTGAGGGAACTGACAGTCCTCTGGTCCCTGAAGGAACTGACAGTCCTCTGATATTCTGACCATGTGCCTGTCTGTCTCTCTGTCACCTGATATCCTGACTCTGTACCTGTCTGTCTGTCACCTGTCTGTCTCAGGACAAGTCTCCGGTGGTCTCTCTGAATAATTTGATTGTCAGAGACATAGCCAATCAGGAGCGAGGGATGTACCTGATCAGCGCCTCCTGCCCCCCCGAAATGTACGAGCTGCATGCCTCCTCCAAGGAGGGCCGAAAGACCTGGATGAGCCGGATCCATCAGGCGGCTGGCAGGTGAGGACTGCAGTATTCAAGTAGTGCTGCTAGTACTGAGGTAGTACCATAAGAACTGCGGTATTACCATAAGAACTGCGGTAGTACCATAAGTACTGCGGTATTACCATAAGAACTGCGGTATTACCATAAGAACTGCGGTAGTACCATAAGAACTGCGGTAGTACCATAAGAACTGCGGTAGTACCATAAGAACTGCGGTAGTACCATAAGTACTGCGGTAGTACCATAAGAACTGCGGTATTACCATAAGAACTGCGGTAGTACCATAAGAACTGCGGTATTACCATAAGAACTGCGGTAGTACCATAAGAACTGCGGTAGTACCATAAGAACTGCGGTATTACCATAAGTACTGCGGTAGTACCATAAGAACTGCGGTATTACCATAAGAACTGCGGTATTACCATAAGAACTGCGGTATTACCGAAAGAACTGCGGTAGTACCATAAGAACTGCGGTATTACCGAAAGAACTGCGGTAGTACCATAAGAACTGCGGTATTACCGAAAGAACTGCGGTAGTACCATAAGAACTGCGGTAGTACCATAAGAACTGCGGTAGTACCATAAGAACTGCGGTATTACCATAAGAACTGCGGTAGTACCATAAGAACTGCGGTATTACCGAAAGAACTGCGGTAGTACCATAAGAACTGCGGTATTACCATAAGAACTGCGGTAGTACCATAAGAACTGCGGTAGTACCATAAGAACTGCGGTATTACCATAAGTACTGCGGTAGTACCATAAGAACTGCGGTATTACCATAAGAACTGCGGTATTACCATAAGAACTGCGGTATTACCGAAAGAACTGCGGTAGTACCATAAGAACTGCGGTATTACCGAAAGAACTGCGGTAGTACCATAAGAACTGCGGTAGTACCATAAGAACTGCGGTAGTACCATAAGAACTGCGGTATTACCATAAGAACTGCGGTAGTACCATAAGAACTGCGGTATTACCATAAGAACTGCGGTATTGACATAAGTACTGCGGTATTACTAGTAGTACTGCGGTATTACCATAAGAACTGCGGTATTACCATAAGAACTGCGGTAGTACCATAAGAACTGCGGTATTACCATAAGAACTGCGGTAGTACCATAAGAACTGCGGTATTACCATAAGAACTGCGGTAGTACCATAAGAACTGCGGTATTACCATAAGAACTGCGGTATTACCATAAGAACTGCGGTAGTACCATAAGAACTGCGGTAGTACCATAAGAACTGCGGTATTACCATAAGAACTGCGGTAGTACCATAAGAACTGCGGTATTACCATAAGAACTGCGGTAGTACCATAAGAACTGCGGTATTACCATAAGAACTGCGGTATTACCATAAGAACTGCGGTAGTACCATAAGAACTGCGGTAGTACCATAAGAACTGCAGTATTACCATAAGTACTGCGGTAGTACCATAAGAACTGCGGTATTACCAGTAGTACTGCGGTAGTACCAAAAGAACTGCGGTATTACCATAAGAACTGCGGTAGTACCATAAGAACTGCGGTATTACCAGTAGTACTGCGGTAGTACCAAAAGAACTGCGGTAGTACCATAAGAACTGCGGTAGTACCATAAGAACTGCGGTATTACCATAAGTACTGCGGTATTACTAGTAGTACTGCGGTATTACCATAAGAACTGCGGTATTACCATAAGTACTGCGGTAGTACCATAAGAACTGCGGTATTACCAGTTGTACTGCGGTAGTACCATAAGAACTGCGGTATTACCAGTTGTACTGCGGTAGTACCAAAAGAACTGCGGTATTACCATAAGAACTGCGGTAGTACCATAAGAACTGCGGTAGTACCATAAGAACTGCGGTATTACCATAAGAACTGCGGTATTACCATAAGAACTGCGGTATTACCATAAGAACTGCGGCTGCGGTAGTACCAAAAGAACTGCGGTATTACCATAAGAACTGCGGTAGTACCATAAGAACTGCGGTATTACCATAAGAACTGCGGTATTACCATAAGAACTGCGGTATTACCATAAGAACTGCGGTATTACCATAAGTACTGCGGTATTACCATAAGAACTGCGGTATTACCATAAGAACTGCGGTATTACCATAAGAACTGCGGTATTACCATAAGAACTGCGGTATTACCATAAGAACTGCGGTATTACCATAAGAACTGCGGTATTACCATAAGTAATGCGGTATTACCATAAGTAATGCGGTATTACCATAACAACTGCGGTATTACCATAAGTAATGCGGTATTACCATAAGTACTGCGGTATTACCATAAGAACTGCGGTATTACCATAAGTACTGCGGTACTACCATAAGTAATGCGGTATTACCATAAGTACTGCGGTATTACCATAAGTAATGCGGTATTACCATAAGTACTGCGGTATTACCATAAGAACTGCGGTATTACCATAAGTACTGCGGTATTACCATAAGTACTGCGGTATTACCATAAGAACTGCGGTATTACCATAAGTACTGCGGTATTACCATAAGAACTGCGGTATTACCATAAGTAATGCGGTATTACCATAAGTACTGCGGTATTACCATAAGTACTGCGGTATTACCATAAGTACTGCGGTATTACCATAAGTACTGCGGTATTACCATAAGAACTGCGGTATTACCATAAGTAATGCGGTATTACCATAAGTACTGCGGTATTACCATAAGTACTGCGGTATTACCATAAGAACTGCGGTATTACCATAAGTAATGCGGTATTACCATAAGTACTGCGGTATTACCATAAGTACTGCGGTATTACCATAAGAACTGCGGTATTACCATAAGTACTGCGGTACTACCATAAGTAATGCGGTATTACCATAAGTACTGCGGTATTACCATAAGTAATGCGGTATTACCATAAGTACTGCGGTATTACCATAAGAACTGCGGTATTACCATAAGTACTGCGGTATTACCATAAGTACTGCGGTATTACCATAAGTACTGCGGTATTACCATAAGAACTGCGGTATTACCATAAGTACTGCGGTATTACCATAAGTACTGCGGTATTACCATAAGAACTGCGGTATTACCATAAGTACTGCGGTAGTACCAAAAGAACTGCGGTAGTACCAAAAGAACTGCAGTATTACCATAAGTACTGCGGTATTACCATAAGTACTGCGGTATTACCATAAGTACTGCAGTATTACCATAAGAACTGCGGTATTACCATAAGTACTGCGGTATTACCATAAGTACTGCGGTATTACCAAAAGAACTGCGGTATTACCATGAGAACTGCGGTAGTACCATAAGAACTGCGGTAGTACCATGAGAACTGCGGTAGTACCATAAGAACTGCGGTAGTACCATGAGAACTGCGGTGGTACCATGAGAACTGCGGTAGTACCATAAGAACTGCGGTAGTACCATAAGAACTGCGGTAGTACCATGAGAACTGCGGTAGTACCATAAGAACTGCGGTAGTACCATAAGAACTGCGGTAGTACCATGAGAACTGCGGTAGTACCATAAGAACTGTGGTAGTACCATAAGAACTGCGGTAGTACCATAAGAACTGCGGTAGTACCATAAGAACTGCGGTAGTATTGCATTAGTTGACTGTCTTGTGTTTTGTCCTCAGCTGTCCGTCCAGAGACGAGTTTCCTCTCATCGAGACTGAAGACAAAGCTTTACTGCGCAGACTCAGAGGTAATGATCCTCCTCCTTCTCGTCATGTGGTCGTCGTCGTCCTCCTCCCCGCCTCCTCTTCCTCTTCTTCCGCCTCCCCTTTCTCCTCCTCCTGTTCTTCCTCCTCCCCTTTCTCCTCCTCCTGTTCTTCCTCCTCCCCTTTCTCCTCCTCCTGTTCTTCCTCCTCCCCTTTCTCCTCCTCCTGTTCTTCCTCCTCTTTCTCCGCCTCCTCTTTCTCCACCTCCTCATCATCTTATTCCTCCTCCTCCTCTTCCTCCTCATCCTCCTCCTTCTGGTTTGTAACATGTGCCCTCCTCCTTCCCCCAGCGGACATCCAGCAGAAGGATCGGGAGGTGCTGGAGCTCCTGCAGGAGCGAGTCACTCTGTTCTCTGACCTGGTGGAGGCCACAGGAAGAGGAGGAGTCGAAGAAGAAGAGGAGGTGGTGGAGATCAGCTCGTCCTCCTCGTCTTGCAGGAACCTGTTCAGAGCTGACTCCTCTGTGGCTCCACAGGCCGAGCAGCTCCTCCTCGCCTCCATTACTGAAGGTGAGGCTCCTC
>NC_086352.1:3477281-3515413 GCF_036324505.1 Eleginops maclovinus
TATTATTATTATTATTGTTATTGTTGGTATTATTATTATTATTGTTGGTATTATTATTATTGTTATTATTATTATTATTATTATTATTGTTATTATTATTATTGTTATTATTATTATTATTATTATTGTTGGTATATTGTTATTATTATTATTATTATTATTGGTATTATTATTATTATTATTATTG
Source organism: Eleginops maclovinus (assembly GCF_036324505.1). NCBI lineage: Eukaryota > Metazoa > Chordata > Actinopteri > Perciformes > Eleginopidae > Eleginops > Eleginops maclovinus. Next base: position 3,477,469 of record NC_086352.1, read on the forward strand.
TTGGTATTGTTATTATTATTATTATTGTTATTATTATTATTATTATTGTTATTATTATTATTATTATTATTATTATTGGTATTATTATTATTATTATTATTGTTGGTATTATTATTATTGTTATTATTATTATTATTATTGTTATTGTTGGTATTATTATTATTGTTATTGTTGGTATTATTATTATTATTATTATTATTGTTGGTATTGTTATTATTATTATTATTATTATTATTGGTATTATTATTATTATTATTGGTATTATTATTATTATTGTTGGTATTATTATTATTATTATTATTATTGGTATTATTATTATTATTATTATTGGTATTATTATTATTATTGTTGGTATTATTATTATTATTGTTGGTATTATTATTATTGGTATTATTCAAATTATTGTTAAGTGACCGCTCCACCCCTCAGGCTGCTGTGATTCGTCAGGACTCAATCCTTGAGCTGTCACTCAACCCAGTCCCCGCCCCCTCCGTACCTTTAGGCCCCACCCTCACCCGATCCCTATCTAGGGATGTGGGGGAGGGAGGTGAGGTGGGACTTCTGCGGCGGCAGGTGGAGCTGCTACAGGAGGAAGTGACACGTCTTCGTTTGAAGGGGGAGGAGCCAATCAGGGAGGGGGCAGGCTCCAGGAGGTGGAGCAACGGAGACATCAGTGATGTCATGAAGGGAGAACAGGTGAGTACACAAATTATTTTAATGTGTCTACCAATATCATGACGAGGGGATGGGGCAATCACTGAGTATCCCCGGGGTGGGGGCTCTGACCAAATTCAACAAGCTAAGCTCAGGTGTGTGTGTGTGTGTGTGTGTGTGTGGGGCAGCAGGTGAGCAGGAGGCGAGGAAGCAGGGACTTGGAGCCCCGCCCCCTCGCACCATTGGCCACCCAGGACCCAGTCGACCAATTAGACGGCGTCCAGGATGCAAACGAGGAGAAAATCTCCCCTCGCTCCGACAGTCCCAGAGGTCAGCTCCTGAAATACATTATGAACTATTAATTATATCCAGAAGGGTTAATGTGGTGAGGATCACCAGCTGTGTATTACTTATATACTATCTTTATTTTTGATTGTGTTTCCAGACCTGCAGGATATCCCTGAGGAGAGCGAGTGTGGGGCTGAGCCCAGTTAACATCCAGAGACTTTTATTCTGAAAGGTTTCTGCTGTCAGAAACAGGAAGTTTCACAGCTGGAGCCCCGCCCACGTGTGCTGGAGGGGCCGGGGTTTACGTTGTGAGACACCACACTACAATACCCAAAATGCCTTTGGATGCCAGCATCTCCAGTGTTGACATGATAAAGTGCTGTAAACAAAGCCTGTAAATGTATTTATATTAGAGTAGTTTAACATTTCTGTCATTCTGAGACCAAAAACATTTTTTACCTGTAGAAATGTTTACAACGGTTTACAGAAACAAACATAAAGTGAGGGGTGAGTCCGCTGAGCAGCTCATGCTAAGCTGCAGAGCAGCAGCAGCGTTAGCAGCTATTACTGTTTCATAAAGTCAAGAGAGCCGATCCTTCCGTCCCCAAGGCTGCTCAGTGGAGAACGACTCCACCCTCAATCAAGATGACCTGATCATGTGGGTCCATAGGCCCCGCCACCAGTCCCTAAACCCGCCTCTCCTTTGAGAACATATCTGAATAACTCAATAAGTGAATGACTCCATGACTCAATAACTCAATGACTGAACGACTGAATAACTTAATGACCCAATGACTCAATGACTGATTGACTCAATGACTGAATAACTCAATGACTCTCTGATTCAATGACTCAATGACTCTGTGACTCAATGACTCTGTGACTCAATGACTCTGTGACTCAATGACTCTGTGACTCAATGACTCTGTGACTCAATGACTCAATGACTCTGACTAAATGACTCTCTGACTCAATGACTCTCTGACTCAATGACTCAATGACTCTGTGACTCAATGACTCTGTGACTCAATGACTCTGTGACTCAATGACTCTGTGACTCAATGACTCTGTGACTCAATGACTCTCTGACTCAATGACTCAATGACTCTGACTAAATGACTCTGACTCAATGACTCTCTGACTCAATGACTGACTCAATGACTCCCTGACTCAATGACTCTGTGACTCAATGACTCTGTGACTCAATGACTCTGACTCAATGACTCTCTGACTCAATGACTCAATGACTCTGACTCAATGACTCGCTGACTCAATGACTCCCTGACTCAATGACTCTCTGACTCAATGACTCAATGACTTTCTGATTCAATGACTCTGATTCAATGACTCTGACTCAATGACTCTGACTCAATGACTCTCTGATTCAATGACTCGCTGACTCAATGACTCTGACTCAATTACTCTCTGATTCAATGACTCTCTGACTCTCTAATTAAATGACTCTGATTCAATGACTCAATGACTCTGACTCAATGACTCGCTGACTCAGTGACTCCCTGACTCTCTGAGTCAATGACTCTCTGATTAATTGACTCTCTGACTCAATGACTCTCTGATTCAATGACTCTCTGACTCAATGACTCTGACTCAATGACTCTGATTCAATGACTCTCTGATTCAATGACTCTGATTCAATGACTCTCTGATTCAATGACTCGCTGACTCAATGAATTTCTGATTCAATGATTCGCTGACTCAATGACTCGCTGACTCAATGAATCTCTAATTCAATGACTCGCTGACTCAATGACTCGCTGACTCTGATTCAATGACTCTGATTCAATGACTGATTCAATGACTCTGACTCAATTGCTCTCTGATTCAATGACTCTCTGATTAAGTGACTCTGATTGAATGACTCACTGACTCAATGACTGATTGAATGACTCTCTGACTCAATGACTTGGTTCTTGCCTCATCGCCGACATGGATCAGTAATGTAAAGCCATTGGTGGAATATTAATACCTTTAATGTAAATAAATGAGCCGCTTCTCTGTGGATCCACCCCTAGTTTAAAGGGTCTCTGGTGGGGGATGTCTTAGCATGTTATCGTGTAGACCTGATCTAATTTCTCTGACTGGCCTCAGGGGGTTTTTACTAATCAGGTTGGACCAGGTTTTAGATGAAACATGGATGCTGTTTATTCCCATGAAGTATTTAATGTCCATGTCACAGATCATGGAAATGTACAGAATTAAATATGATAAATGAAGGTTAAACCTAGTGATCTCTGAATACTCGGTTTATATGTTATGTTTGTGTCCAAAGTCATTTTATTTGAGTGTTTTAAGTCTTTTATAAAGCTGTTTACAGAGCTGGAGTGTGTACTGTACAAACTGTAAAGGATGTTCGTTGTGATTTATTCTCCGTTATAAATCAGCTGGATCAAACCATGACGTCTGCGTCTTTATGTCACAATACACTTGCATTATGGTTTAAATAATATATTTTTAAAATTCACAAAATCATTATTTTCTTACTTTGCATTATGTATGAAATTTGGATTTTATGATTTATTTTAATATTTAATGGAATCAAAACACTTCAGTAACAAGTATGTAGGAGGGGGCATCTATATTCCAGCATTTAAGGAATTTCTGAAAGAATATCTGGTTATCTGTAGGCAGTCATGATGTCTTCAACGGGTAGGGTGAGGAGGTCTTACCGGTCAGGGTAGCTATCTGTTCCGACCCAGCAGCAGATGTAAGTGTTAAATCAGGTCAGGTTGTTCCAGAGGAGCTTCAGTTGAAGTACATAGGCCATTACTCAATATACAACAACTCGGAATTCATGTTCACTTGTTCTGATTCCGGCTCACGTTAGAAAAGAAGGGAATGAGATTGCAGACAAACAAACATAGGTTTGGGAGATCAGAAGTACCTATAAGTATCATATATCTGGAATACTAATACAAAGGGTAGGGTTTATTCCAAAGAAAGAGGAGTACTTCAGAACAGGGTGATAGATCTAGGAAGGGAATGGAGCCTTAAAGGATTATTAGGGACTGGAGATAAACAACTGCAGGTGCAAAGGGCTTTATTTAAATGTATGTAAAAAAAAAATACAGGTTAAGTATCCAGGGTATAGTATTTGTACTTTATTTTTTATGTTGAGGAAGTATCAGTCATGATGTAACACACTCCGTCTCAGTAGGTGGCAGCATGCACCTTACACGTTTGTCTGCAGTCCGCCATAAAACTAGAAGAAGAAGTCTTTTGGAGCTGTTTGAGGAGAGGGACCAGAACCGGGACCAGGAACGGGATTAGAACCAGGAGCAGGATCGGGAGCAGGATCAGGATCAAGAGCAGGAGCAGGGGCAGGACCAGGACTAGGGGCAGGACCAGGAGCCGGGGTAACGCTGTCTGACTCTCACCCCTGTTGGTAGAGCTGCTGCTAACAGCTAGCTGCTGTCGGGAGGATCAGCTGTTTCTCCTTCAGACTCAGACAGGTGAGCCTCTCAGATACATCATACAGTGTGTAACTGTGTGTGACAGTGTTTCACATTGTTGCACACTGTTACACACAGACTAACCCAGGTTCTCACTCTTTCCGCTGATGCTAACAGCTACCAGCTAACAGGCTGAACGGGGCGGTATCGGCTGTTAGCATCAGGAGGTAAACGGCTAATGACAACAACACTGGGGGAAAAAACAGAGTAAAGCTCTGTCCTTAAGAAAATGTACTTTAGTACTGTCCTTAAATTCAATCTGGAGGTACTTGTACTTTATCTGAGTATTTCGATGTTTTATTACTTTTTTATTTATTGAATACCTTTAGTTGCTAGGCAGATTTGGATTATTAACTAGAAAATACAAATACAATTAGATTAAAAATAATAGTCCTAACTAAACATATGACGTTTTATTTACAAAATATAGGTTTTTACTCTATTTGATTATATTTAATAATGATAGCAGTGGTATCTTAAACATAATAATCATTATATTTATTTATGTTTTCTGTCCAAAAACTTGAGTGTGTTTCTGTTGCTGGCCTCCTGTAATATTAACAACAACACTAGTTATATGTGTGTATTGTGACGGTGGTGTGCGCTGCTCCCACAGTAGAAGAAGATCAGGGTGTCTGCGGGGTCTTAAAAGTATTAAAAGTTGATAAATAAATTTAGCAAAAATTAAAGCTATTAAAAAGTATTAAACGGCATTCCCACGGTATTAAATGTTGTAGCTTGTTTTCAATAAGTATATAAATTGTCCTAAGAGGTTGTATTCTAAAGTTTAAATTGAATCATTGCGTAGGTGTGTAGTGAGATATTGGGTAGTTTCTTTATGGCATCCCGTTGGATTTGACGTCATCTGAACAGGACATCGCGCGCTCACTGACTGACTGCTGCTTGATAGCGCGAAGGTCCGTTTACGCCGGTTGACCGTTATGGGGAAATGTAAGTTTGCGTCCAAATGGTTGGAAGAGAAGGACTTTGAACCATGGCTGAGACCCGTCACTGGGAATAACCGCGAGGCCTACTGCTCGCTGCTACCGTTGGAGTCCACTGGGCGCCACTCCAACGCTGCGGGCAGAGGTTCTGTGCTGCCTCAACACCGTGAGAAAACACCAATCCATCCACTCCAATGAAGGGATTTCCGATCTTTTCCAAGCTACGTTCCACGATTCTGAAATAAGAAGTTTGTCTGCGGAAAGACACAACAGGGTACATCGTCCCCTCACTTTAACGAACAGCTTGTTAATAGCATCAGCAAGGCTGGGCCGTTTGTGCTGATGCTATTAACACATGCTTTGTTCTGAATTATGATAAGGAGTTATCACAAACTGTTTGGTTGTGCTATATTACAATCATTACTGTATAGCCTATACTAAATGTGAGGTAAAGAGTGTCGCCAATGTAACCAGTTAGAACTCGAAGTGGCGATGAGGTCTTAAAATGTATGGAAAGGGTCTTAAAAAAGGTCTAAAAAGGTATTACATTTGACTTCAGGATTCCTGCATACCCTGAAGATGACGAGTGGAGGACTGAACAGCATCGAGGCCGTGAAGAAGAAGATCAAAGTCCTGCAGGAGCAGGCGGAGGAGGCGGATGATCGAGCAGCTAAACTACAGAGAGAGGGGGAGCGAGAGAGGAGGACCAGGGAGGAGGTACTCTCCCCCACACACACACACACACACACACACACACACACACACACACACACACACACACACACACACACACACACACACACACACACACACACACTTTAAGGGGGAGAGAGAGAAGAGGAGCAGGGAGGAGGTACACACAGACTACAGGCAAGCAGCTCCTCAAGTGACATGTGTGTCTGTGTGTCTCTGTGTGTGTGTCTCTGTCTCTGTGTGTGTCTCTCTGTCTCTGTGTGTGTCTCTCTGTCTCTCTGTGTGTGTTTGTGTCTCTGTCTTTCTGTGTGTCTCTGTCTCTGTGTGTGTCTCTCTGTATGTGTGTTTCTGTCTCTGTGTGTGTGTGTCTCTGTCTCTCTGTGTCTGTGTGTGTCTCTGTGTGTGTCTCTCTGTCTCTCTGTGTGTGTTTGTGTCTCTGTCTTTCTGTGTGTCTCTGTCTCTGTGTGTGTCTCTCTGTATGTGTGTTTCTGTCTCTGTGTGTGTGTGTCTCTGTCTCTCTGTGTCTGTGTGTGTCTCTGTGTGTGTCTGTCTGTCTCTGTGTGTGTCTCGCTCTCTGTGTGTCTCTGTGTCTGTGTGTTTCTCTCTGTCTGTGTGTGTGTGTCTTTGTGTGTGTCTCTGTGTGTCTCTCTGTCTCTGTGTGTCTCTGTGTCTGTGTGTTTCTCTCTGTCTGTGTGTGTGTGTCTTTGTGTGTATCACTGTGTGTCTCTCTGTCTCTGTGTGTGTCTCTCTGTCTCTGTGTGTCTCAGCTTCAGGAGGAGGTCTCCTCCCTCAACAGGAGGCTTGTTCTGGGTGAGGAGGACCTGGAGAGGGTTCAGGAAAGGCTGGAGACAACTCTGAGGAGACTGGAGGAGGTGGAGAAGACAGCTGACGAGAGTGAGAGGTGAGACACCTGTCTGTCTCTCTGTACCTGTCTGTCTCTCCAGAAGTATGAAGGAGATAGAGAACCGGGCTCTGTCTGTCATCACCTGTCTGTCTCTCCAGAGGTATGAAGGTGATAGAGAACCAGTCTCTGTCTGTCTCTCACCTGTCTGTCTCTTCAGAGGTATGAAGGTGATAGAGAACCGGGCTCTGTCTGTCTGTCTCTCTACCTGTCTGTCTCTTCAGAGGTATGAAGGTGATAGAGAACCGGGCTCTGTCTGTCTGTCTGTCTGTCTCTCTACCTGTTTGTCTCTCCAGAAGTATGAAGGAGATAGAGAACCGGGCTCTGTCTGTCATCACCTGTCTGTCTCTCACCTGTCTGTCTCTCCAGAAGTAGGAAGTAGATAAGAGAACCGGGCTCTGTCTGTCATCACCTGTCTGTCTCTCACCTGTCTGTCTCTCCAGAGGTATGAAGGTGATAGAGAACCGGGCTCTGTCTGTCTCTCACCTGTCTGTCTTTTAAGAGGTATGAAGGTGATAGAGAACCGGGCTCTGTCTATCTGTCTCTCTACCTGTCTGTCTCTCCAGAAGTATGAAGGAGATAGAGAACCGGGTTCTGTCTGTCTCTCACCTGTCTGTCTCTCCAGAGGTATGAAGGTGATAGAGAACTGGGCTCTGTCTGTCTCTCACCTGTCTGTCTCTCCAGAGGTATGAAGTTGATACAGAACTGGGCTCCGTCTGTCTCTCACCTGTCTGTCTCTCCAGAGGTATGAAGGTGATAGAGAACCGGGCTCTGAAGGATGAGGAGAAGATGGAGTTTCTGGAGGTTCAGCTGAGAGAAGCCAAACAGATTGCTGAGGAGGCCGATCGCAAGTACGAGGAGGTACTAATACACATGTACACAGACACACCAGATATACAAGTACGAGGAGGTACTAATACACATGTACAGACACACCAGATATACAAGTACGAGGAGGTACTAATACACGTGTACACAGACACACCAGATATACAAGTACGAGGAGGTACTAATACACATGTACACAGACACACCAGATATACAAGTACGAGGAGGTACTAATACACATGTACACAGACACACCAGATATACAAGTACGAGGAGGTACTAATACACATGTACACAGACACACCAGATATACAAGTACGAGGAGGTACTAATACACATGTACACAGACACACCAGATATACAAGTACGAGGAGGTACTAATACACATGTACACAGACACACCAGTTATACAAGTACAAGGAGGTACTAATACACATGTACACAGACACACCAGATATACAAGTACGAGGAGGTACTAATACACATGTACACAGACACACCAGATATACAAGTACGAGGAGGTACTAATACACATATATACTTATACGCACATACTGATACACAACATAGTAGTGTGTGTCATTGTGTTTAACTGACAGGTGTGTACTGTATTGTGTCGTTGTGTTTGATTGACAGGTGTGTACTGTATTGTGTCGTTGTGTTTGATTGACAGGTGTTCCGTAAACTGGGGATGGTGGAAGGCGATCTGGAGCGAGCCGAGTACCGAGCTGAACAGGGAGAGAGGTAGAAGTACACAGGCTGTATACAATATATATTTATATAAACACAATACATGTACTTTAAACACACATATATACATGTGTTTATATATATATATATACACACACACACATATAAACAGTATATACGTGTATTTATACACATAATATATATAAAAGATCTGTGTAACTTTGACCTTTGACCTGCAGTAAGAGTCGGCTGCTGGAGGAAGAGCTGAAGACGGTCTGCAGCTCCTCCAAGTCTCTGGAGGCCCAGGCTGAGAAGGTAGGGCCTGGACTGTCCTCTGATTGGTTGAAAGTGAACGTCTCTGAACTGTCGTCTGATTGGCTGTCTCTCTCTCTCAGTATTCTCACAAGGAGGACCGGTACGAGGAGGAGATCAGGAACCTAAGCAACAAACTCAAGGAGGTGAGACCTCAACACACTTCCTGCTTACCTGACTTCCTGTTTCCCCATCAACTTCCTGTCTAACTTCTGACTTCCTGCAGGCAGAGAGCCGAGCGGAGGCTGCCGAGCGAACGGTTTCCAGACTGGAACGAACTATCGACAGCCTGGAGGGTGAGACAGGCTAAAATGACCAGTCAATTACCATGAGTCGTTAGGGATACACCAATGATGTGTGTACTTGGTATTATTACTGGTGTGTATGTGTGTGTGTATTACTGGTATATATTAATACTGGTGTGTGTGTGCGGGGGGGGTGGGGTGTTTCAGGCTCTTTGTCTGCAGCCCGAAACGCCAACATGGAGCTGCAGGCGACTCTGGACCAGACCATGGAGGAGCTGAACTCCTGCTGAACCCCCTCCAGCCTTGCTGCCTGTCAGGTGGACTCTGTGGCCAAACCCCGCCCCCTAATGATTCCTGCTTCCTCACATTCCTGAAGTCAATTTGGAGTTTTGCTTTGACCCCTCCCGCCCTCGTTAGGATGTAATTCATTAATTGTTGTGCTCCCAGTTTTTTTTGCCACGTTCATTAATAAAGAATGCTTGTTGATTTAGCCGACTTCCTGTCAGCCGATGGTTTATTATTTTGTGTCAGGTAGCCAATCACTGCCATGATCGGTAGCCCGGGCCAATCAAAGACCTGATGAAGTAATGTCACAGCTCCCTGTAAGAACTCATGACAGGGTTTTCTAAAATAAAAGCTGGTCTGCACATCACAGCGCCTCCTTTATTTATCTGTTTCACAACGTTTCTACACAGTTCAGACAGGAAGTGCACATCAGTGCAGAGATGAGGGCCCAGCCTCCTTAGCCAGCTTCAGGATTGGCTGCATCTGCTCGTCTAACGAGGGGGCGTCAGCCTCGTTATTGATGATCCAATCAAATTCAACTCCACTGTCCAACCCGCATTCTGACTCTGCATCATCCACACCTGAGACAGACCGACAGATACACAGTCAAGTAGGCAGACAGTTGGGTAAGCACACAGGTAAACAGACAGACAGGCAGGCAGAGAGGTAAACAGGCAGGCAGACAGGTAAGCAGAGAGGTAGACAGGAAAGCACACAGACAGGTGCAGAGTCAGGTTGTCTTACCTGTGCAGAAGCTCCACCCCCTCTGTTTTCGTGTTTTTTCTGAACTTTGAACTCGGACACTTTGCGTCTGTCGAGGAAACTCCGAGCAGAAGAACTGAAGATCAGTCTGACGGCGGGCATCACTCACCAGCTGACCAATCAGAGAGCAGACAGGGTCAACTGACCAATCAGAGAGCAGCGAGGGTCGACTGACCAATCAGATAGCATCACCTGACCGATCAGAGTGACATTACAGTGACATCACAGACGCGTACCCAGACAGGTTGGCGAGCTTCTCTGGTTGCTAGGCGACAGAAGAATCCCGGCTCGTCATGGCGCCGAGTTTCTCCCCAGCGAATCATATCGGCCCGATACTGCTCCTTATAAGGACCTGGGCCCAGCAGCTGCTGCAGGTCCAGACCATGCTCCTGTAGAACCAGCAGAACCAGCATGACTCAGCAGTTAATCAGTATGACTCAGCAGTTAATCAGCATCTCAGCAGTGACTCAGCAGTTAATCAGCATGACTCAGCAGTTAATCAGCAGGTCTCACCTGAGCGTACTGCTGTTTGAGAGGTCCAGACAGACGCAGGATGCAGCAAACATCAGATCCTAAACTAGAGGAGGAACGGGACAGATTACTCTAGAAGAAGGAAGTACTGCAGTAAAACAACAGGAAGTACCGCGGTCATAAAACAGGAAGTATTGCAGTCATACAACAGGAAGTACTGCGGTAATCCAACAGGAAGCACTGCGGTCATACAACAGGAAGTATTGCAGTCATACAACAGGAAGTACTGCGGTAATCCAAAAGGAAGTACCGCGGTCATACAACAGGAAGTACAGCAGTCATCCAACAGGAAGTACCGCGGTCATACAACAGGAAGTACTGCAGTCATACAACAGGAAGTACAGCAGTCATCCAACAGGAAGTACCGCGGTCATACAACAGGAAGTACTGCAGTCATACAACAGGAAGTACAGCAGTCATCCAACAAGAAGTACCGCGGTCATACAACAAGAAGTACTGGGTGTGTTAGGGTTACCGGTCTTGGATCAGGTCCGTCACATAATCTTTGCCGGACTTCCGTTTCCCGCTGAAGACCAGAACCAGTTTGGGTTCAGAGACCTGATCCTCCATCCGTCTGCAGCAGTAATGATATTATTAAAATAATAATAATAATTATTTTTATTATTAAAAAATATATAATTAATAATTATTATATATTAATAATTATTATTAAAATAATAATAAATATTAAAATAATAATTATTATATATTAATAATTATTATTTTAATAATTATTATTAAAAAATATATAATTAATAATTATTATATATTAATAATTATTATTAAAATAATTATTATTAAAATATAATAATTATTATATATTAATAATAATTATTATTTTTATTATTAAAAAATATATAATTAATAATTATTATATATTAATAATAATTATTAAAATAATTATTATTAAAATATAATAATTATTAAAATAATAATAATTAAAATAATAATAATAATAAAAATAATTATTATTATAAAAATAATAATAATAAAAATAATAATAACAACAACCTGAAATTTAAGGTAAACAGCGAAACAAACACAGAGCAGTTATTAAGAACAGAAATTTGTATAGAACAATAAAGTGAAGAATTAAACAAAGAATAAATAAAACCAATAATTAAATTAAGAATAAAGTAATAAGGAATACAGTAATAACAGTAAAGAATACAGCAATAGAATGAATAATAAAGCAATAAGAATAAAGAATAAAGTAATAAAGGATTAAGAATAAGGAACTACAAATTCCGAGAAATGTTGACTGTGACTTGGGTGCGCATGTTGCTATGGCATGTTAGAACCCTTGTTTTAGCTGACTGTTTTAACTGTTTATCTATTACTTTTTTGGACTGTTGTACCACATCCTGCATGGTTTCTGAACGTCTTTAGATTACCACTGGATTTTGTCCCACAGGTGTGTTCAGAGATCAGGGGCATCATTTATAAAGCTTTGTGTAGGATTCATGTGAAAAGATAACTAGGAACAAATACGCAAAAAGTCATTCTGATTTATAAAACACTGCGCACGCACGTCCTCAACTCGAAACGCCCCGTATGAATGTGACGATCAGAAAGCTGGATCATCACCAAAATAAATAAGTATGCAGTCCCTAAAAGTTAAAATATACACACAGCCTCACACCGGCAGTGTGTGTGTGCCACGGGCCGGGGACAGGGACGCCCCCCCTGGATAAGAAGCTGTCAGAAATGATCGAGGAATCCCTCCGGAGTCATGACTGGGGGGAGGGGGGTTACACCTGTGCGTCTGGCTCTCAGATGTGACGTACTCTTCTTTCCTTTTAAGAAATGATATTACACCAACAGTCCAGCTGTGTGCACATATTCAAACAGCTGGACTTTACAAAAGAGCTTTCTGTTTATCTGGTGGTTTGTGTTCCAGCTGTGCAGCGCCTCCACTGTGGGTCTCACCCCCCAGCAGCAACTCTACCAACCAGTTAGAGGAAATAAACAAAGGTCTAAAATGCTGAACAGCTCAAACACGTTTCCAACATCAGGTCTGTGTGTAGTCAAACCATGCATCGTGACCAAGACGGGGTCAGGTTAAACGTAGCTCTGTCTTTCTGTTGACGCATCATTTCTGAGGACACCTTTCAATACATGTTGAGAACCTCTGAGGGGGGGTTCAATAACATATCCGTATTCATTTACTTCTCACAGTTCTGTTTCTGTGTGCACTCCGGAGTCTCAAACAGGCGTTTGTTCATTTTGCAGTTCTTCATATCTGAAACCTGAGAGGTCATATTTAGAAGGTGTTATTTCACATCCCTCCATTCTCCCTTCTGCCAACGCTGTCGCAGTTTTTCTGTGCGTACGCATGGGTCAGGGTGTCCTTGGAGGAACGCACACTTCCCGTCAAGTTTGTTTTTTATAAATCGCAAAGATTGCTTAGAAGTTGTCGTACGCCATCTTTTGGGCGTACGACACGTTTATAAATGAGGCCCCAGAACGTGATGTCCCCCTCTAAACGAGCTCCTCCATACACACCCATTATAAATCTAGTGGAACATTTTCACTACATGTAAGCTGTGACTACGTGAAAACCGTACTAGCTTGGCCAGTCACACAGGATGAAATAATAAAGTAATTACTTTAATAATGATAAAGTAATAAGAGACTCACTGTCCGTGCAGCTCGCTCATCCGGCTGTCGGACCACAGGGCCGGTACCGTAATTATCAGAGTAAACAGGACACAACTTCACAATAAATCCCACCAAGTCCCAAGCCCTATTTCAGATCCATCATTGATCTGAAACGGAGGTCAGATGTCCCGCTGACGGGAGAACAGCTTGTATTCAGAGACGTAGAGAAACACGGTAGAGAAACACGGAAGTCTTTCTGATATGACAAGCATTACGGTAACCTGTGATCATCGTCCGATTCTGGACTGAACCACTGCAGCTCATAGTAAAGGGGAGAAGGCTGTTTCTGTGTCAGTAAGACTTCCAAATAAAAGGATTGGTGTTGTTTGTTCACAGCAGATTTGTGTAGCTCCAGGTAAATAAATAAAACATTTTTTTATTTCTTCCTTTCATATTTAGAATTCTATCTTTATAATATTTTTTAAAGCTACAGCTGTGAACTTCATGTCCCATGAGTAGGGACAAGGTGGAGTCGAACTACAAGAGCTCCAACGCCAGAAACATGTGGTCTGGACTGAAAACAATAACAGACTACAAAAGGACAACGAGTGGTGCTGAGGAAGTGTCTGCATCTCTCCCAGATGAACTGAACACATTTTATGCACGCTTTGAGAAGCCCCTGTCTGTGGAGGCACAGAAGGCCCAGGATCCTGCTCACTGGTTTTAACCAGTGCAGATGTGTGTAGATCTCTGGAAAGGATCAACACACACAGGGCTCCTGGACCTGATGGCATCCCTGGCCGTGCTCTCAAGGTGTGTGCAGTTCAGCTGGCAGATGTGTTCACAGACATTTTCAATAGGTCCCTGCTCCAGTCTGTAGTCCCCACATGTTTTAAAGAGTCCATCATTGTCCCTGTCCCCAAAAAGACAAAACCCATCTGCCTCAATGACTACCGCCCAGTTGCACTCACCTCCATCATCATGAAGTGCTTTGAGCGGTTAGTCAAACTTTTATCACCTCCTCCCTCCCTGACTCACTGGACCCCCTGCAGTTTGCCTACAGAGCAAACAGGTCCACGGATGATGCCATCTCCCTCACCCTCCACACTGCCCTCCCCCACCTGGACCAGAGGAACACTTATGTGAGAATGCTGTTCATTGACTACAGTTCAGCATTCAACACCATTGTGCCCTCCAAGGTCATCATTAAGCTCAGAGACCTTGGGCTCAACAGCGCCCTCTGTGACTGGATCACAAGCTTCCTAACGGGCAGATCCCAGGCAGTGCGGATGGGGAACATCACATCCTCCACCTTGACCCTCAACACCGGAGCCCCTCAGGGTTGTGTGCTCAGCCCTCTCCTCTACTCCCTGTTCACGCACGACTGCGTGGCCACACACTGCTCCAACACCATCATCAAGTTTGCTGACGACACGACCGTCATCGGCCTGATGACAGACGGCGACGAGACGGCGTACAGAGAGGAGGTCAGAGCCCTGACATCTTGGTGCCAGGACAACAACCTCCATCTCAACGTCAGCAAAACAAAGGAGCTGATTGTGGACTACAGGAAGAGGCAGAGAGAGGCACACACACCCATCACCAAGGTTTCAAGGTTTCAAGGTTTTATTTGTCATATGCACAGCAGATACAGCGTATATGTTGGCAATGAAAATCTTATGTCGCGTGCTCCTCCAACAACTCCACATACATGGTGCAAAAGATAAATAAAATAGTGAAAAAGAGAGAAGAATATTTACAATATTAACAATACAGATTTGAGGATGTGAAATATATACATATGTGGAATACATTGAAAGTATTTAAATACTTTACACTGTTGAATGAGGAGGTATGGACAGATGCATATATTATGTATAACAGATGTATATGGCAGATATGTATAATATATAGATATGTGTACTATAAACAGATGTGAGTAGACATTCACACAGCTCAGGAGTTCAGTAGTCTTATAGCCTGTGGTATAAAACTGTCTCTGAGTCTGGTGGTCTTGGTCCGGATGCTGCGGTACCGTCTGCCAGACGGCAGCAGACAGAACAGATTGTTGCTGGGGTGATGGGGGTCCTTTAATATCCTACCGGCCTTCTTCCTACACCGCTGGGTGTAGAGGTCCTCCATGGATGGCAACTCCGTCCTGGTGATGTGCTGAGCAGTTTTCACCACCCTCTGTAGAGTCTTACGGTTGAGGGCGGTGCAACTGCCATACCAGGCGGTGATGCAGCCAGTCAGGATACTCTCGATGGTGCACCTGTAGAAGTTGCAGAGTATCCTGGAGTCCATGTTGAACTTCCGCAGCCTGCGGAGGAAGAAGAGCCGCTGTCGAGCCGTCTTGGATATGACCCTGGTGTGATGTGTCCATGTCAGGTCCTCACTGATGTTAACCCCGAGGAACCTGAAGCTGCTGACTCTCTCCACAGGAGTCCCGTCGATGGTGATGGGTGTGTGTGCTTCTCTCTGCCTCTTCCTGTAGTCCACAATCAGCTCCTTTGTTTTGCTGACGTTGAGATGGAGGTTGTTGTCCTGGCACCAAGATGTCAGGGCTCTGACCTCCTCTCTGTACGCCGTCTCGTCGCCGTCTGTGATCAGGCCGATGACGGTCGTGTCGTCAGCAAACTTGATGATGGTGTTGGAGCTGTGTGTGGCCACGCAGTCGTGCGTGAACAGGGAGTAGAGGAGAGGGCTGAGCACACAACCCTGAGGGGCTCCGGTGTTGAGGGTCAAGGTGGAGGATGTGATGTTCCCCATCCGCACTGCCTGGGATCTGCCCGTCAGGAAGCTCATGATCCAGTCACAGAGGGCGCTGTTGAGCCCAAGGTCCCTGAGCTTAATGATGAGCTTGGAGGGCACAATGGTGTTGAATGCTGAACTGTAGTCAATGAACAGCATTCTCACATAAGTGTTCCTCTGGTCCAGGTGGGAGAGGGCAGTGTGGAGGGTGAGGGAGATGGCATCATCCGTGGACCTGTTTGCTCTGTAGGCAAACTGCAGGGGGTCCAGTGAGTCAGGGAGGGAGGAGGTGATAAAAGTTTTGACTAACCGCTCAAAGCACTTCATGATGATGGAGGTGAGTGCAACTGGGCGGTAGTCATTGAGGCAGATGGGTTTTGTCTTTTGGGGACAGGGACAATGATGGACTCTTTAAAACATGTGGGGACTACAGACTGGAGCAGTGACCTATTGAAAATGTCTGTGAACACATCTGCCAGCTGAACTGCACACACCTTGAGAGCACGGCCAGGGATGCCATCAGGTCCTGGAGCCCTGTGTGCGTTGATCCTTTTCAGAGATCTACACACATCTGCACTGGTTAAAACCAGTGAGCAGGGATCCTGGGCCTTTGGTGCCTCCACAGCCGGGGGCTTCTCAAAGCGTGCATAAAATGTGTTCAGTTCATCTGGGAGAGATGCAGACACTTCCTCAGCACACTCGTTGTCCTTTTGTAGTCAGTTATTGTTTTCAGTCCAGACCACATATTTCTGGCGTTGGAGCCCATCGACGGGACTCCTGTGGAGAGAGTCAGCAGCTTCAGGTTCCTCGGGGTAAACATCAGTGAGGACCTGACATGGACACATCACACCAGGGTCATATCCAAGACGGCTCGACAGCGGCTCTTCTTCCTCCGCAGGCTGCGGAAGTTCAACATGGACTCCAGGATACTCTGCAACTTCTACAGGTGCACCATCGAGAGTATCCTGACTGGCTGCATCACCGCCTATATAGATATATATACAATTCACATCTGTTTATAGTACACACATACATATACATATATACATATCTATATATTAAACATATCTGTTTATAGTACACATATCTATATATTAAACATATCTGTTATACGTAATATATCCATCTGCCCATACCTCCTCATTCAACAGAGTAAAGTGTTTAAATACTCTCAATGTATTCCACATATGTATATATTTCACATCCTCAAATCTTTCTTGTTGTTATTGTAAATATTCTTCTCTCTTTTTGCACTATTTTATTATCTTATCTGCACCATGTATGTTGAGTTGTTGGAGGAGCATGGGATATAAGATTTTCATTGTCAACATACACGTTGTATCTGCTGTGCATATGACCAATAAAACCTTGAAGTACTTGCACTTTTCCAGAAGAGGTAATACAAACTTTTTTTTTAAAGAACCCCCACTCTATTCTTCGTGTTGGTATGTTCCGGGACAAAGGTCGCGAGCTCTAAAACAACATGGCGGCCTCGGTGTTTCTGAGGGAGAAACTTTTCAGATCTTCAAAAACTCAGAAGGTAAATATTACTTAATCTTTAATAATGTATACTATAACAATGAGAGGGTGAACATGTTGAAATAAATAGTAATATTAAGACGAACATATTGAAACTTTTTAGATGCTTAAAAACTCAGAGGGTAAATATACCTTAACCTTTAATAATGTAACAATGAGTGTGAACATCATTAATTATATAGTAATGTGTAATATAACATGAGAGGGTGAGACATTTAAAATACTTTAGTTTGGTTTAAACCATAACATATTTATCCTAATAAACATTAATAAATAAATCCACACTGTTTGCTTTGGACTATGGCTGTCACGATATCAGATTTTCACTCCGCGGTTATCGTGGCCAAAATAATTCACGATAACGATATTATCGCGATATCTATAGAAAATGTTAACAAAATAATAATAATGCTATCTGTCAAATTCATTAGTTTATTGTGCATTTTGTGTCTAGCGTACACAAATAACTACAAACCTGTTGTCTTCTTGGGATTTTGTATTTTGGAGCAACTGTTGTCATCAGTGCTTTAAGCCCTGGCCTGATTTAGTGATGGCTTCATTCTGACACGCACTATCCATGTCTACTTTCCTTTCCTTAATCATTGACTCAAACACCGTTAGCTGACCTGAATCCCTGGCTCTGTGTCGCTTCTTTGAAGCTGCGGCTGCCTAACAAATAACCAGGGGACGAGAGAAGTAGTCCAACGCCGTGATAACTAAGCTTTAACACAACCAAGACCGCAATGTAGCATTTACCGTCTCTGGGCTAGCAAGCTAACTGCAGTTTACTCTCTGTACCGTGGAGAAGTCTGCAGGGTGATGGACGTGAAGGTGGGTGGACAGGTTGGTAGCATTGCCCCCTTTTGCGCTTACTGTTGCTTGGCACTTCTTGCAGACTGGGGTCTCTATCTCTAACACCCCGTTTGCGAAATCCCCAAAACTCCCACACTGACGAGGCAACTCTTTTTGGGTGCGTGAGTGTCTCACTCTCCTCTGTAATCTCCGACAGTGGAGGCCGCACAGCACACACTGTGCTAGTAGCTGCTAGCTAGCTAGTTCCCGCGTCTTCTTTTTTCTATTTTATGGCGGGTTGGCGCAACCAGTGTTAAGGACAGGCTTGGGGGGTAACGGAATACATGTAAGGGCGTTACGTAATTAGGATACAAAAAAAGGTAACTGTATTCCCTTAGTTACAGAAAAAAAAGACGTAATCAGATTACCGATACATTAAAAAGGGCAAAAAATAGGCATTAGAAGCAGGATTACAATGGTAAAATATATTTAAAAATAAATAAGTATATATGACGATGCACATGCGCGGTTGGAAAATTCGCGATTATTTTGTTTTCAACGGTGAAAGGGGAAACAATATTACAGTGCAGTGCAAGCTTTGCGTTCCAGCTGTAAATATACTGTTGTTGTCCAAGGAGTCAACATCAAATTTGAAGAAACATTTACAGGTAAGTCCAACCGTTAAGGTTAGCTACACAGAAATTCAGTTAGCTAAAGTTAACGTTAGTTAGTGTAGGAAATGTTCTTTTGTTCGAAGTCCAGGAGTACATAAAGAAAGAAACCGAAGTGAAGCTCCTCATGAAAGTTTAAAGGAGTGTTTAATAAAAGGATGCAGCAGTAGGTTTTACAAAAGCTTCACAGCTGTGGCTCAGTAGCCCGGTACACGCGTCCACAGGCCGCTGACTGAGTGGAGCTCATCAGTAGTTCCTGTCTGGCGGTCTGGAACAAAAGAGAGCTCGGTTCTACAATACAAACATGTTCTATAGAACCACCCCTTTCCCGCCATACAATAAACAACTTCAAAATAAGACGCGCTCCGCTCTCGTGCTCTCATTGGTTAGTAGCGGGGGCTGGATCCTGTTGGCCGCTTGTCACATGGGGTTTTCCGGACTTCTATTGGCTCACGTCGTCGGGGGCGGGTCCTCGTATGACGTCACCGTCGCCATCTTGTTAGTGATGTCCTGGAGCTCTCACCTACGATATTCTATTATACAATCCTTCTGAGGTTTATCAGGTATTAAACAGGCAACTGTATCATTGCAGCATCAATGAGTGAGAGGTACAGGCGGTGTGTTTACTCTGTAACTCCATGCGTCCTTCTCCGTCTTCTCATATATACAATACAATATTAGCTACATGCTATCTGAGGCTAAAAACATCATCCGGTTACAAAATAAACAGTTTCAAAGTAAAACGGTTTTCAGAATAAGACAGTGTTGTAGTTACACATAATATTGATTATTATTTCTTAAATTAGCTAACGTTAGCTAACTTGTGTACTACTACTTGCGTTACTCAGGCCCGTAGCCAGCATTGTGGTGGGGGGGGATCTTTTCCCCCCGAAAGTGGACTTCATTTGGCTCCCTACTCCAATGCCCCCTAAATACACCAGCACACTTCAAATCTTTTAATTTAGACATATTTTATTCATCGTCAAGTTTGTTGTGAGTCTGTTGTTGCTGTCCTTCATTTTTTGTCTGTTGCTCCCCACTGTTAACATAAATGGACATGAATTGCTTCAATTGAGCTATCTCTATAGTCATTAAAACTTTAACAAGAATGAAGAATTTGATATAAATGTAAGTGTTACTCAAACTTCCTACATCTGTGATTGTCTGTCTCTGTTGCTCACCTCAGTTGTCTGTTGCTTTCTTCCATTGCCTGTCTCTTGCTGCCCTCCATTGTCTGTCTCTGTTGTTGTTCTGTCTGTCTGTTGTTGCTGTCCTTTATTGTCTATCTCTCCACTGTTGACATAAATAGATAAGAATTACTTCATGAAGTACACTATCGGTATGGTCATTAAAACTTAAACATGAATTAATAATGATATAAATTGAAGTGTTCCAGAAAAGAGCTTTCAAACAGCATCAAAACCATCTCTTTGTAATTTAAATTGACATAATCAAGGTTGAATGTGTAGTGCCCTACCCTCTTACTTAAAACATTCTTAGTCCATTTCTCCCTTATATTAGTGCCAGATTCATGCAAATGCAGTTCTGGGGTTCTACCTTACCACTAAGAAGGCACACAAAGTTTGATTAAAATCTGTGTCGGTTGGGCCCCAAAGTGTCTGATTTCACGTGAAATGACCCACCCCCCATGTCTCCCTCTTCTTCTTCTATGGCTTCTATTGCATCAGAACGCTCATCAGCTCCAATCGTCTTGGGTGCATTTTTGAGTATAGATCGACAGCTTCATCCAGATCCAGAGCCATGTCGTAGTGGGTATGGATGAGAGCCAAGGATGACATGCGGTCCTCTCCCATGCTGCTCCGCATGAATGTGTTGAGTCTCCGGAGAACACTGGCAGACCTCTCACATTCGCAGGAGGTCACTGGCAAGGTGCATGCAATTTTCAGGAGTTTGAAGATGTTCGGATACATCATCTCATCACACTCTTTGATAGCTGAGGCACATGAGCTTGGTCTTTGGTGTAATGCTTTGACCTGCCACTTCAACTTCCACCGTTTCAGCTCCTGGTCAATGACCTCTGGTGATGGCAAGTCATCTTGGTACAGAGCGACTGCTTCAGAGATGTCCACCGTTACATCTGAGTTGCACTGGACAGATGGAATTAGGCCCATGAGCCTTGATGCGACAAAGGCACTGTAGAAGTGACTGTAGGCATCATGCCGTGCTGCCCATCTTGTGCGGCTGAGGTCAATCAGGGGCTTCCGCTTTCCGGTAGAATGTGCCTCCTTATCTACAACCTCCTTGAGAAGGTGTTCCCTCTTCGGGCTGCAGGTGAAGAACATGACGATGTACTTCATCTTATCAATCATGTTGCGCACAACTGGAAGAGCACAAGAGCGTGCAATGACAAGGTTCAAGCAATGCCCATTGCAGTGCATATAAACTGCCTTAGGCGCATCCTTTTTTATCAAAGCTTGAACGCCAACATTTTCGCTGCTCATATTGCTGGCGCCATCGTACCCCTGGCCTCGACAGTCAGCAATCTCTATGCTTAGATGACTCAGCACATCTTTGATCGCGCTTGCAATGTGGCGACCTGTGATCCGTGGCAAAGTACAAATCTCAAGCAACTCCTCTCTGATATTTAAGTCTTTGTCCACGAAGCGAACACACATTGGCATCAGCTCTTCATTATGGGATGTGACCTCATCAGCTAGGACTGTGTACATCTGAGCATGCCTGACCTCTTCCACGATCTTGGCCTGAATCATGTGCTTCCCTATTACATCAATCATTTCATTTTGGCTTTGAGGTGATAGATATGTGGCATTTTTTAGCTTTGGTTTCTCCAAATGCTGCTTCAGCTTTTCATCGTGATTTGAAAGCAGTTTCAATAGGGCCAAGAAATTCCCAGGATTGCCACTACAATGCTGCTGCTCAGCTGATCCTCTCAGTGCAATGCATTGACGGCCACAGTAGAGAACAGCCTCTGCAACGCACTTGAGAATGTGCCTGTTCTCTTTGATGTTGGTCTCCTTTGCACTGTCCATACGGACTGATATCCGGGTATTGGGGTTTTCATGTGACTGTCGAAACAGTTTTGCTCTTTCAAATGCCACTAAATGGTTTGCTTTCGATTGGTGGCTTCCAATTATCTTCGTTTTCTTATGCATTTACTGAAGGGCGCATTTATCAGTGAAGTTGACTGTTTCCTCTCTGTGGCATTGAGAAAGAGAGCACAGCATATGCAGAAAGCGCCATCGAGTTTCATGCTGTAAACCAGCCACCATCCATGCTCCTCAAACCAATCATACCTGAATGCCCTGTTGCACCCACCAATAAATGTAGTTGGGAAAATGAAATGTTTCGAAGGTCTGACGTGGTTTTTCACCAAATTGTACTTTTGGCCATCAGACATCTGACACACAGCCTGTGCTATTTCCTCAATAGATTTGGTTGCATCTATGAAGAAGCCAAGGTCACTGTCAAGTACAGAGCTCGGCTGGGCTACCTCACATTCTGCTGCCTGTCTCACTCTCACATCCTCAGCCACTTCAGGAGCTGCTGCATCTCTCTGCTCTTCCACTGCACTGTTACCTGGCAAGGCTGTTTCATTGCTGCTACTACTAGCTGCTGGTAGCTCACCCTCCACATGCTGACTCACTAAATAAATACAGCAAAAGAAAGACATTTAAGTCAATTTTAGAGTATTTCAAACCAGACATAATAATAATTTTATTCTCTGAATTATTTTATTTTCTATTGTGCACATAGAATTGTGAGGGTTTGGGTAATTTCATCAAGCAGATATATTGCATTTGTCATAAAACGGTTTTAACAAAAAGCACACACAACAAACGTCTGACAACAAACATCTGCACCTGAAACACAAACATCAGGTGCAGGGAAACTACACTGATTGACTCACATACACCCTATCCATGTTTAACCCCCTTTTTTTTTTACACCTCTATACTGTATTTTATTTACTATGGCCTTAGGAGCAACAGGCATGGTGACAGTAAAATACAGCCTAGCTGGAGCAACAGGCATGGTGACAGTAAAATACAGCCTAGCTTGATCATCAGCATTGCAAAGTGAGTTACTGAATGTTATTGTCACTTACATTTCTTAAAAATCAACTAATGGGCATAAAATAATTTGGCTTTAGTGTGGGGGGAACCCCTCATAAAATCCGTTTCACTTTCAGGAAAAGGTGGAGAGGCACCAATAGAGACCGAGGTCGAAACTGCACATAATAAGTTCTGTCATAGACATCTGAAGCCGCGAGCACAAAATGGTAACACTCTGCGTCAAGACAGTAGACTCAGGAGACAGACACTAGTCTAAAACAGACGGGGGGAACTGTCAGCTATGTGGCACTTGCAGAGCACAAGCATAACGAGATGGAGGGGGGGAGACATTGAAGCACCGAAGTCACGTTAACACGCCAAGCAATACACTTTTAACAATCCCGAAAATAGTTACTGTTACGTTCGCTATGTTTCCTACAAAATTGACAGTGGTATTTTCTGTGTTCGGCGAGGGATGGGGCTAGCATATAGCCTAATGGAGCTAGGCAACCACTGACAAGTAGCCTAGGTCAGTGAGTGTTCAGATGCAGCTAGGTCTAGCAGCTAAGTAGTAAAGAAATAGAAGCCCTGCACTCAGCAGCTTACCGATTTTGGTCCTTTTCTGGAATAAGTCACCAATGTTTTGGGACAATGTTGCCGCCGACTTCTTTCGTTTACGTTCCTTGTCTTCTTTTTTACCCATTTTCGCTATTCTTCTGATTCTTCTTTGTTCCTATGTAATAGGCGATTAGGCTAGCTACCAACAGAAATGGGGGCATTACCGCCACCGACTGGATTGGTGTAAAACAGTCTGAACAAAATGTGTAAACAGAAATATTAACCATTTTTCTTACTCGTCACTTCTCTGAGTCTACTTTTCTTTTTTATTAGTCTGGATTTTGATATTGTAAATTTAGATTTGAATCATGTATATTCACCGGAGATGAACAATTCATTCATTGAGTAGCCCACATATCTTGAGGGGCGTGTCTGTGTATGGGGGGAGGGGGGGGGGGGGTCGAGTGCGGGAGGGGGATCGAACGAACCCTTCGATCCCCCCTGGCTACGGGCCTGTTACTAGCTACTGAAAAATATTTTGGGACTGCAATTGCTGATGCTTGTGACCGGAATGGTGTGTGGTAACAACACTAGCCCCAGACCGGAATAAGTTTATGGCAGTTTAATGGAAGTTTGAGTGTCAAGTGTCAAGTGTGAATAGCATACTGAACAAAGTACATTAACTTTATATGCGTATCATTCCCGCTATTAATCTGACAGAATATAATCGTAACAAAGGAAGGAATAGCTGGACTAACAATTAAACAACGAACATAGAACATTATATTAGGCTAATTCAATTAATTTATTCACATATTTGGTATTGAGGTAATCCAAAAGTAACGGAAAGTAATCAGGTTACGTTACTTTAATATTGTGATACTTAGATTAGGTTACTGACTACATTTTTTAACAGGTAATTAGTAAT
Source organism: Eleginops maclovinus (assembly GCF_036324505.1). Lineage (NCBI taxonomy): Eukaryota > Metazoa > Chordata > Actinopteri > Perciformes > Eleginopidae > Eleginops > Eleginops maclovinus. Next base: position 3,501,946 of record NC_086352.1, read on the forward strand.
TGTAACGGAATACATTTTTAAAGTAACCCTCCCAACTCTGGTTAAAGAGCGTTATCGCCAACTACTGGTTGGAGTGTGAACCAGATAGTTACTGGCGTTGGATTATGTACGATATTATAATGTGTGTATTATTTACATTCGTCAATATTTCATTTTTTTAATATCACCGTTACCATAAATACCGGTATTTTCTGACACCCCTAGTTTGAACCACTAACTATGTGTTAAATCTCACATTAATGAATAAACCCAGACTATAGTTTGTTTCAAAACATACAATATTTCTTAAACCTAGTAAACATTAATAAATTAATCCTGACTATAGTTTGGTTTAAACCATAACATATTTATTAAACCTCACATAATAAACCCTGACTTGGTTCTGCAGTTAATAAAACTGGTTTTAATCTCTATTTCAGAGAGCCTGTGTTTTGGAAAACAGCACAGGGGTCCTTTATACGGGGGATGCTGGGGACATGTGCACCCTGCATTAGGATCATTTGTTAGTAATGTTCTGAAAACAGCACAAAGTATTGCTCTCTTTGGACCCAAAGGAGGGAGGGCATAAAGTAAGTGCCTGTGTGAAGATGTCTGAAGGTCTTCTGGTTTCTGGGGGAGTAGTGACCATCCATTTCTCTCGGGCTGACTGAGGGAAAGACGCTTTTTGTTGAGGAATGTCCAGATGCCACTGAAAATGAAATAGTTCATGTTTATTCCAACAGTTGATGAAAATGAAATAAACGTCTTCAAACAATTTTCTAAATAACTGGTATTTTAAAAACCAAATAAGGAACCAAGCTCGTGTCTAAAGCCTGCATGGCTTCAAGCAGCCACTAGGGGGCAGCAGCTCTCCTCTATGCTGCAGGAGGAACTTATACATGTGTTGTCTAATGTAAAACAATAAATGAATACAAACTAAGAAAACGGTTCCTCCAGGGGGTCTGCTGTGGGGGTGGGTTGTATTGATAAAGTTTGATTAAAGTGTGACATCATGTTACCTGTGCAGGTGCATTACTGACCTCCTGTGCTTTTCTGGTTTCTTCCAGTCATGGATCCACAGCTCGGTGTTCCTTCCCCAGGCCGGACCCCCCCCCCCAGGCCCGGTTCTTCCCTCCGTCTGAAAGCGCCATGCTGCCCACAGGAAGCTTCAACAACAGAGTGGCCTTCATCACCGGGGGGGGCACAGGGCTGGGCAGGGCCATGACCACAACGCTGTCCCAGCTGGGGGCCCAGTGCGTCATCGCCAGCAGGTTTAATGTTGTTCATGTTTACTCGTGATTTCATTCATGTTTCAGTTATTGTTTGTTATTGTTTGTTAGTGTTTCAGTTATTGTTTGTTATTGTTTCAGTTATTGTTTGTTATTGTTTGTTGTTTGTTATTGTTTCAGTTATTGTTTGTTATTGTTTGTTATTGTTTGTTAGTGTTTGTTATTGTTTGTTAGTGTTTCAGTTATTGTTTGTTATTGTTTGTTATTGTTTGTTAGTGTTTCAGTTATTGTTTGTTATTGTTTCAGTTATTGTTTGTTATTGTTTGTTATTGTTTCAGTTATTGTTTCTTATTGTTTCTTATTGTTTGTTATTGTTTCAGTTATTGTTTGTTATTGTTTGTTATTGTTTCAGTTATTGTTTGTTATTGTTTGTTGTTTGTTATTGTTTCAGTTATTGTTTGTTATTGTTTGTTGTTTGTTATTGTTTGTTATTGTTTGTTATTGTTTCAGTTATTGTTTGTTATTGTTTTTTATTGTTTCAGTTATTGTTTGTTATTGTTTGTTGTTTGTTATTGTTTCAGTTATTGTTTGTTATTGTTTGTTGTTTGTTATTGTTTGTTATTGTTTCAGTTATTGTTTGTTATTGTTTCAGTTATTGTTTGTTGTTTGTTATTGTTTCAGTTATTGTTTGTTATTGTTTGTTATTGTTTCAGTTATTGTTTGTTATTGTTTCAGTTATTGTTTGTTGTTTCAGTTATTGTTTCTGTTATTGTTTGTTATTGTTTGTTATTGTTTCAGTTATTGTTTGTTGTTTGTTATTGTTTCAGTTATTGTTTGTTATTGTTTGTTGTTTGTTATTGTTTCAGTTATTGTTTTTTTTATTGTTTGTTGTTTGTTATTGTTTCAGTTATTGTTTGTTATTGTTTGTTATTGTTTCAGTTATTGTTTGTTATTGTTTGTTATTGTTTCAGTTATTGTTTGTTAGTGTTTGTTATTGTTTGTTATTGTTTCAGTTATTGTTTGTTATTGTTTGTTATTGTTTCAGTTATTGTTTCAGTTATTGTTTGTTATTGTTTGTTGTTTGTTATTGTTTCAGTTATTGTTTGTTATTGTTTGTTATTGTTTGTTATTGTTTCAGTTATTGTTTGTTTTTGTTTGTTATTGTTTCAGTTATTGTTTGTTATTGTTTCAGTTATTGTTTGTTATTGTTTCAGTTATTGTTTCAGTTATTGTTTGTTATTGTTTGTTATTTGTTATTGTTTCAGTTATTGTTTGTTATTGTTTGTTATTGTTTGTTATTGTTTCTGTTATTGTTTGTTATTGTTTGTTATTGTTTCAGTTATTGTTTCAGTTATTGTTTGTTATTGTTTCAGTTATTGTTTGTTATTGTTTGTTGTTTGTTATTGTTTCAGTTATTGTTTGTTATTGTTTCAGTTATTGTTTGTTGTTTGTTATTGTTTCAGTTATTGTCTGTTATTGTTTGTTGTTTGTTATTGTTTCAGTTATTGTTTGTTATTGTTTGTTAGTGTTTGTTATTGTTTGTTATTGTTTGTTGTTTGTTATTGTTTCAGTTATTGTTTGTTATTGTTTCAGTTATTGTTTGTTATTGTTTGTTATTTGTTATTGTTTCAGTTATTGTTTGTTATTGTTTCAGTTATTGTTTGTTATTGTTTGTTATTGTTTCAGTTATTGTTTGTTATTGTTTGTTATTGTTTCAGTTATTGTTTGTTATTGTTTGTTGTTTGTTATTGTTTCAGTTATTGTTTGTTATTGTTTGTTATTGTTTGTTATTGTTTGTTAATGTTTGTTATTGTTTCAGTTATTGTTTGTTATTGTTTGTTATTGTTTCAGTTATTGTTTGTTATTGTTTGTTATTGTTTGTTATTGTTTGTTATTGTTTGTTATTTGTTATTGTTTCAGTTATTGTTTGTTATTGTTTCAGTTATTGTTTGTTATTGTTTGTTATTGTTTCAGTTATTGTTTGTTATTGTTTCAGTTATTGTTTGTTAGTGTTTGTTATTGTTTGTTATTGTTTGTTATTGTTTCAGTTATTGTTTGTTAGTGTTTGTTATTGTTTGTTATTGTTTGTTATTTGTTATTGTTTGTTATTGTTTCAGTTATTGTTTGTTATTGTTTGTTGTTTGTTATTGTTTCAGTTATTGTTTGTTATTGTTTGTTAATGTTTGTTATTGTTTCAGTTATTGTTTCAGTTATTGTTTGTTATTGTTTGTTATTGTTTCAGTTATTGTTTGTTGTTTGTTATTGTTTCAGTTATTGTTTGTTATTGTTTGTTGTTTCAGTTATTGTTTGTTATTGTTTGTTATTGTTTCAGTTATTGTTTTTTAGTGTTTGTTATTGTTTGTTATTGTTTGTTAGTGTTTCAGTTATTGTTTGTTATTGTTTGTTAGTGTTTGTTATTGTTTGTTAGTGTTTGTTATTGTTTCAGTTATTGTTTGTTAGTGTTTGTTATTGTTTGTTTTTGGTTCAGTTATTGTTTGTTATTGTTTGTTATTGTTTGTTAGTGTTTCAGTTATTGTTTGTTAGTGTTTGTTATTGTTTGTTATTGTTTGTTATTGTTTCAGTTATTGTTTGTTATTGTTTGTTATTGTTTCAGTTATTGTTTGTTATTGTTTCAGTTATTGTTTGTTATTGTTTCAGTTATTATTTGTTATTGTTTGTTTTTGTTTGTTATTGTTTTTTGTTTGTTATTGTTTGTTAGTGTTTCAGTTTTTGTTTGTTAGTGTTTCAGTTATTGTTTGTTATTGTTTGTTAGTGTTTCAGTTATTGTTTGTTATTGTTTGTTTTTGTTTGTTTTTGTTTCAGTTATTGTTTGTTATTGTTTGTTTTTGTTTGTTATTGTTTGTTAGTGTTTCAGTTATTGTTTGTTATTGTTTGTTTTTGTTTGTTAGTGTTTCAGTTATTGTTTGTTTTTGTTTGTTAGTGTTTCAGTTATTGTTTGTTATTGTTTGTTTTTGTTTGTTATTGTTTGTTAGTGTTTCAGTTATTGTTTGTTATTGTTTGTTATTGTTTGTTAGTGTTTCAGTTATTGTTTGTTATTGTTTGTTATTGTTTGTTATTGTTTGTTAGTGTTTCAGTTATTGTTTGTTAGTGTTTCAGTTATTGTTTGTTATTGTTTGTTATTGTTTCAGTTATTGTTTGTTATTGTTTGTTATTGTTTGTTAGTGTTTCAGTTATTGTTTGTTATTGTTTGTTATTGTTTGTTAGTGTTTGTTAGTGTTTGTTATTGTTTGTTATTGGTTCAGTTGTTTGTTATTGTTTGTTAGTGTTTCAGTTATTGTTTGTTATTGTTTGTTATTGTTTGTTATTGTTTGTTATTGTTTGTTAGTGTTTCAGTTATTGTTTGTTATTGGTTCAGTTATTGTTTGTTAGTGTTTGTTATTGTTTGTTAGTGTTTCAGTTATTGTTTGTTATTGTTTCAGTTATTGTTTGTTAGTGTTTGTTATTGTTTGTTAGTGTTTCAGTTATTGTTTGTTATTGTTTGTTATTGTTTGTTATTGTTTGTTAGTGTTTCAGTTATTGTTTGTTATTGTTTCAGTTATTGTTTGTTAGTGTTTGTTATTGTTTGTTAGTGTTTGTTATTGTTTGTTAATGTTTGTTAGTGTTTCAGTTATTGTTTGTTATTGTTTGTTAGTGTTTGTTATTGTTTGTTATTGTTTGTTAGTGTTTCAGTTATTGTTTGTTATTGTTTCAGTTATTGTTTGTTAGTGTTTGTTATTGTTTGTTAGTGTTTCAGTTATTGTTTGTTATTGTTTGTTAGTGTTTCAGTTATTGTTTGTTATTGTTTGTTATTGTTTGTTAGTGTTTCAGTTATTGTTTGTTATTGTTTGTTATTGTTTGTTAGTGTTTGTTATTGTTTGTTATTGGTTCAGTTGTTTGTTATTGTTTGTTATTGTTTGTTATTGTTTGTTAGTGTTTGTTAGTGTTTGTTATTGTTTGTTATTGGTTCAGTTGTTTGTTATTGTTTGTTAGTGTTTGTTATTGGTTCAGTTATTGTTTGTTAGTGTTTGTTATTGTTTGTTATTGGTTCAGTTATTGTTTGTTATTGTTTGTTATTGTTTGTTATTGTTTGTTAGTGTTTCAGTTATTGTTTGTTATTGTTTGTTATTGTTTGTTATTGTTTCAGTTATTGTTTGTTAGTGTTTGTTATTGTTTGTTATTGGTTCAGTTATTGTTTGTTATTGTTTGTTATTGTTTGTTATTGTTTGTTAGTGTTTCAGTTATTGTTTGTTATTGTTTGTTATTGTTTGTTATTGTTTCAGTTATTGTTTGTTATTGTTTGTTATTGTTTCAGTTATTGTTTGTTATTGTTTGTTATTGTTTCAGTTATTGTTTGTTATTGTTTGTTATTGTTTCAGTTATTATTTGTTATTGTTTGTTTTTGTTTGTTATTGTTTTTTTTGTTTGTTATTGTTTGTTAGTGTTTCAGTTTTTGTTTGTTAGTGTTTCAGTTATTGTTTGTTATTGTTTGTTTTTGTTTGTTTTTGTTTCAGTTATTGTTTGTTATTGTTTGTTTTTGTTTGTTATTGTTTTTTTGTTTGTTATTGTTTGTTAGTGTTTCAGTTTTTGTTTGTTATTGGTTCAGTTATTGTTTGTTATTGTTTGTTATTGTTTGTTATTGTTTGTTAGTGTTTCAGTTATTGTTTGTTATTGTTTGTTATTGTTTGTTATTGTTTCAGTTATTGTTTGTTAGTGTTTGTTATTGTTTGTTATTGGTTCAGTTATTGTTTGTTATTGTTTGTTATTGTTTGTTATTGTTTGTTAGTGTTTCAGTTATTGTTTGTTATTGTTTGTTATTGTTTGTTATTGTTTCAGTTATTGTTTGTTATTGTTTGTTATTGTTTCAGTTATTGTTTGTTATTGTTTGTTATTGTTTCAGTTATTGTTTGTTATTGTTTGTTATTGTTTCAGTTATTATTTGTTATTGTTTGTTTTTGTTTGTTATTGTTTTTTTTGTTTGTTATTGTTTGTTAGTGTTTCAGTTTTTGTTTGTTAGTGTTTCAGTTATTGTTTGTTATTGTTTGTTTTTGTTTGTTTTTGTTTCAGTTATTGTTTGTTATTGTTTGTTTTTGTTTGTTATTGTTTGTTAGTGTTTCAGTTATTGTTTGTTATTGTTTGTTTTTGTTTGTTATTGTTTGTTAGTGTTTCAGTTATTGTTTGTTTTTGTTTGTTAGTGTTTCAGTTATTGTTTGTTATTGTTTGTTTTTGTTTGTTAGTGTTTCAGTTATTGTTTGTTATTGTTTGTTATTGTTTGTTAGTGTTTCAGTTATTGTTTGTTAGTGTTTCAGTTATTGTTTGTTATTGTTTGTTAGTGTTTCAGTTATTGTTTGTTATTGTTTGTTAGTGTTTCAGTTATTGTTTGTTATTGTTTGTTAGTGTTTCAGTTATTGTTTGTTATTGTTTGTTAGTGTTTCAGTTATTGTTTGTTATTGTTTGTTATTGTTTGTTTTTGTTTGTTAGTGTTTCAGTTATTGTTTGTTATTGTTTGTTATTGTTTCAGTTATTGTTTGTTATTGTTTGTTAGTGTTTCAGTTATTGTTTGTTATTGTTTGTTATTGTTTGTTATTGTTTCAGTTATTGTTTGTTATTGTTTGTTATTGTTTGTTATTGGTTCAGTTATTGTTTGTTTTTGTTTGTTATTGTTTGTTATTGTTTGTTATTGTTTGTTAGTGTTTGTTAGTGTTTGTTATTGTTTGTTAGTGTTTCAGTTATTGTTTGTTATTGTTTGTTTTTGTTTGTTATTGTTTGTTAGTGTTTCAGTTATTGTTTGTTAGTGTTTCAGTTATTGTTTGTTTTTGTTTGTTAGTGTTTCAGTTATTGTTTGTTATTGTTTGTTTTTGTTTGTTAGTGTTTCAGTTATTGTTTGTTATTGTTTGTTATTGTTTGTTAGTGTTTCAGTTATTGTTTGTTAGTGTTTCAGTTATTGTTTGTTATTGTTTGTTAGTGTTTCAGTTATTGTTTGTTATTGTTTGTTAGTGTTTCAGTTATTGTTTGTTTTTGTTTGTTAGTGTTTCAGTTATTGTTTGTTATTGTTTGTTTTTGTTTGTTAGTGTTTCAGTTATTGTTTGTTATTGTTTGTTATTGTTTGTTAGTGTTTCAGTTATTGTTTGTTAGTGTTTCAGTTATTGTTTGTTATTGTTTGTTAGTGTTTCAGTTATTGTTTGTTATTGTTTGTTAGTGTTTCAGTTATTGTTTGTTATTGTTTGTTAGTGTTTCAGTTATTGTTTGTTATTGTTTGTTATTGTTTGTTATTGTTTCAGTTATTGTTTGTTATTGTTTGTTATTGTTTCAGTTATTGTTTGTTATTGTTTGTTAGTGTTTCAGTTATTGTTTGTTATTGTTTGTTATTGTTTGTTATTGTTTCAGTTATTGTTTGTTATTGTTTGTTATTGTTTGTTATTGGTTCAGTTATTGTTTGTTTTTGTTTGTTATTGTTTGTTATTGTTTGTTATTGTTTGTTAGTGTTTGTTAGTGTTTGTTATTGTTTGTTAGTGTTTCAGTTATTGTTTGTTATTGTTTGTTTTTGTTTGTTATTGTTTGTTAGTGTTTCAGTTATTGTTTGTTATTGTTTGTTTTTGTTTGTTAGTGTTTCAGTTATTGTTTGTTATTGTTTGTTATTGTTTGTTAGTGTTTCAGTTATTGTTTGTTATTGTTTGTTATTGTTTGTTAGTGTTTTAGTTATTGTTTGTTTTTGTTTGTTAGTGTTTCAGTTATTGTTTGTTATTGTTTGTTTTTGTTTGTTAGTGTTTCAGTTATTGTTTGTTATTGTTTGTTAGTGTTTCAGTTATTGTTTGTTATTGTTTGTTATTGTTTGTTAGTGTTTCAGTTATTGTTTGTTATAGTTTGTTATTGTTTGTTTTTGTTTGTTAGTGTTTCAGTTGTTGTTTGTTATTGTTTGTTAGTGTTTCAGTTATTGTTTGTTATTGTTTGTTAGTGTTTCAGTTATTGTTTGTTATTGTTTGTTAGTGTTTCAGTTATTGTTTGTTATTGTTTGTTAGTGTTTCAGTTATTGTTTGTTATTGTTTGTTATTGTTTGTTAGTGTTTCAGTTATTGTTTGTTAGTGTTTCAGTTATTGTTTGTTATTGTTTGTTATTGTTTGTTAGTGTTTCAGTTATTGTTTGTTAGTGTTTCAGTTATTGTTTGTTATTGTTTGTTATTGTTTGTTATTGTTTCAGTTATTGTTTGTTATTGTTTGTTAGTGTTTCAGTTATTGTTTGTTATTGTTTGTTAGTGTTTCAGTTATTGTTTGTTATTGTTTGTTGTTTGTTATTGTTTGTTAGTGTTTCAGTTATTGTTTGTTATTGTTTGTTAGTGTTTCAGTTATTGTTTGTTATTGTTTGTTAGTGTTTCAGTTATTGTTTGTTATTGTTTGTTTTTGTTTGTTAGTGTTTCAGTTATTGTTTGTTATTGTTTGTTATTGTTTGTTAGTGTTTCAGTTATTGTTTGTTATTGTTTCAGTTATTGTTTGTTATTGTTTCAGTTATTGTTTGTTAGTGTTTGTTATTGTTTGTTATTGTTTGTTATTGTTTCAGTTATTGTTTGTTATTGTTTCAGTTATTGTTTGTTATTGTTTCAGTTATTGTTTGTTATTGTTTCAGTTATTGTTTGTTATTGTTTGTTAGTGTTTCAGTTATTGTTTGTTATTGTTTGTTATTGTTTGTTAGTGTTTGTTATTGTTTGTTATTGTTTGTTATTGTTTCAGTTATTGTTTGTTAGTGTTTCAGTTATTGTTTGTTATTGTTTGTTATTGTTTGTTAGTGTTTCAGTTATTGTTTGTTAGTGTTTGTTATTGTTTGTTATTGTTTCAGTTATTGTTTGTTATTGTTTCAGTTATTGTTTGTTATTGTTTGTTAGTGTTTCAGTTATTGTTTGTTTTTGTTTGTTTTTGTTTGTTAGTGTTTCAGTTATTGTTTGTTATTGTTTGTTTTTGTTTGTTAGTGTTTCAGTTATTGTTTGTTAGTGTTTCAGTTATTGTTTGTTATTGTTCATCGGTGTGTTTGCACTCTTAATGTCCGGACTTGTGTAAAGCCCGTCGAGGCGCTCTCTGGATGGACGGGCCTTTATGCTCTCTTCAGATTTCCCATCTCATGTTTCAGGAAGCTAGATGTTCTACAGCAAACAGCCGAGGAGATCAGCAGCCAGACCGGGAACAAGGTAAGAACCACAACTGAAACCAGAACCTGAGTCACAACCTGAGCCAGAAGCAGAACATTAAGCTGAACAATAACCACTACCAGAACATTATTGGCCCCTGGTAGACCCCCCCCCCCCCCCATACATACAACGGACTAGTTGTGCATCAACAATTTATGTGCAACATATATTCACAAATATGCCATCATCAGTACCTGCAGCATTGACCTGGCTCCATGTCTCCTTCAGGATGGGTGCTTTTTTTATCTTCATATTTTTTACTGCCTATTTTCTGTAAATCTGTCTCTGGATCTGTTGCTGCTGTAGCACATTTCAATTCCCCCTCTGTGGGACCAATCAAGGGATTGTGATTCTGATGAACCAGACCATTAACCTGAACCAGACCATTAACCTGAACCAGACCATTAACCTGAACCAGAACATTCAACACCACACAGGACTGACTCACTCCATCTCTTCTGGTAAAGAGATGTGTAGTCAGTGTAAAATTATATTTGTTTGTGTCATGGAGATGATGCAATCTCTTAGGATTGTTGATTGTTGTTTACCTGCCTGAGGAGATCTGGCATAAATCCTCTTTTCTCTTTCGGGAGATTAATGTTTTTTCTGTATTCATGGTCCTCGTTAGAGTAAATACATGAAGTAAAAAACACGATTTTATTAAGAAGAACAAACAGAATGTTCCTCCCCCCAGGTCCACGCGGTGCAGTGTGACGTGAAAGACCCGGACGCCGTCGCTCAGTGTATGGACCGGGTCGAGGCTCTGACGGGACTTCCTGATGTAAGAACACACACACACACACACACACACACACACACACACACACACACACACAAGTACATTATTGATGACAGTGCTCCTGTGTCCTGATTGATCCAGGTGATCATCAACAACGCGGCAGGGAACTTTGTCTGTCCGTCAGAACGACTGACGCCAAACGGCTGGAAGAGCATCACCGACATTGTGCTGAACGGGACCGCCTTTGTGACCCTGGAGCTGGGCCGGAGGCTGATCCAGAACCAGAAAGGCGCGTCCTTCCTGGCCATCACCACCATCTACGCAGAGTCTGGCTCTGGCTTCGTGGCTCCCAGTGCGTCGGCGAAGGCTGGAGTCGAGGCGCTCTACAAGTCTGTTTGACCCTTGACCTTTCAGCCGTTTTTTCCTGAAGTTTTGTAATGGTAACGTTGCTATTATGTGTGTCAGATCTCTGGCGGCCGAGTGGGGTCGCTATGGCCACCGGTTCAACATCATCCAGCCCGGACCAATCAGAACCAAGGTACCCACCCCCCCAGTCTGCTCTGTTTCTGTTTTGTTGATTTTTTGTTTAGTGGCAGTTTGTCTGTTTGCTGTGTTCAGGGGGCCTTTAGCCGTCTGGACCCGACTGGAGCCTTTGAAAAGGCGATGATCGGTCGGATCCCAACGGGTCGCCTCGGGATGCCCGGAGAGATCGCTAACTTGGCGGCGTACATGAGCAGCGACTTCGCTACCTGGATGTCCGGAGCTGTGAGTTACACAGATCTGTATCAGAGCTTAGACTGATCCTGATCAGAGGTTAGACTGATCCCTGGTTAGAGCTTAGACTGATCCCGAGTCAGAGCTTAGACTGATCCCGAGTCAGAGCTTAGACTGATCCCGAGTCAGAGCTTAGACTGATCCCGAGTCAGAGCTTAGACTGATCCCGAGTCAGAACTTAGACTGATCCCAAGTCAGAGCTTAGACTGATCCCGAGTCAGAGCTTAGACTGATCCCGAATCAGAACTTAGACTGATCCCTGACCAGAGTTTAGACTGCTCTAAAATATGAATGACTTTTTTTTTCAGGTGATCCGGCTGGACGGGGGGGAATACGTGTCGATGGCTGGGGAGTTTAACGAGCTGCGGCGGGTCAGTGCTTGATGACCGTAAATAATTAGTATTATGATTAGTAAGTCATGAATGTTAATGAGGAGTGTTTGTGGTTCAGGTGACCCCGGAGCAGTGGAAGATGATGGAGGCAATGATCAGAGGCACCAAAGGATCCTAAACACTGCGACCAATCAGAGCGCAGAGTTCCTGCAGATGTCATCAATATGAAACGATATTTTGATCCGATTGATTTTAGCTTGTAGCAGTCATGTGACTTACTGCCCATGCTCATTGAACACTTATGAAACAAATGAAACGCTTGCGTTTATTCAGTGTTAGATACCTTTTACAGTGTATACTGCCCCACACACACACACACACACACACACACACAGTTCACTAAGCATTTACTAACACCTGTGCTATTGTTTGTTCATCTGCTTCCAGTTGTAAATTGCACCGGTCTCTATGCATAATAATAATAAAAGGTTTTGGCAGTTTTACTGTTATTCCTTCTTGTCATTGTTGTGTTAATTCCATAACTCTTCACCTTCTGGTGATGAAAAAATATATAAGTTTTAACCAAAGTTGCTATTTATTCAAGAGTGAAAGCATTCAGCAGAATCATTGTCTTCCAGCTGGAAGGACCGATGCTTGCAGCAGACCAAGATTTCACAGAAAGATAATTTCTACAGAAACCTGGAAATCATCTTTCCACAAGCTTTGAATTTACAACACTCCCAAAGACAATGAAATGCATTCCTTTCTCATCCCAACACTCAGTGTAAACATCTGGAATATTATCAGCCATATCACACACCTGCAAACTAGTCACCTTTCGGCGAAATTCGCCGTTTTCAACTCAAAATATGTCATTGACGTGAATCGTGTAGATCCAAAGAGTTTTTTTTTTAGGGGGGGGGGTGCTGACCGACCAACCATAGACTGTATAACCGACTGTATAATGAGCAAGAAACAAGTTTGCTATCTTCACAATAAATAACATCTTTGTTCAAATGACTCGCGTTCCACGACCACCGACCAATCATAAGCAAGATAAACCACAGCGCGCTTTTACCCAACGGTCCCTCTCGGAGTGGAGTGCTCAGTCGTCAGCGAGTGGTTCTTCTGGACAATTTTCGGGATACGTTACAGATACAAGTTTTGAGGTAAGTCTAGTTGCAGCTAATCTGGCAAAAACATTGTATGCTGTATCATTTTAACGTTGCTGAAGTAAAATGATTTTAGCCAAATAAAGTGTATTAACATGCTTAAGCTGATCAGCTTGTTAGGTTGCTAGCTAACCTCAGTGAATTGTGTTAAAGTTAGCCTAGCTAGACCCGTTCTACGTCACCTCGTTCAATGCGAACAGAATGCGTTTGTGAAGGCTGATCTCCACAGCATCCGTCCTGTTACCTGATATTACTGGCGGCTGTCATTGTGGTCAGATATGAGAGGGATGAAAACGAACACGTAATGAACAAATACACATCCGTGTGGTTTAGTGAGTAGCTGGTAGTGGTGATTCTACATGTTGAATGATGATAGCGTAATACAAATATAGGCTATACATACAATGACAGAACTGCCGTGGGCGATATGTTATCCGTATCCTTTGTTAAAGTTAATGTTCAATAGCTCTATGCCAATGGGAACAACAGAACGTGCTCATTACATATGGACCAATGCGACACGTTCATTACGGCCGTGGACCGATAAACACTCAGTACCGTACGCACACCAACCGGCATTGCGTGTTTAACACCGTGTTTAACACCGTGTTTAACACTGGCGTTACCGCCGCTTCACTTAAATAATGAAGAACTGCTTTTAATTACGACTTGGCCGAGATCTTAACGTGCTGTTCATGCGTTTCCCATGAATAGCCTACTACTATAACTCGGAGCGGAGCAGGATATAATGCGCATGCGCGGCGTTGCTAGGCAACGTGTACAACGCGAGAGTACAGGTCGTTTTGGTCAGAGCTATGAAGAGAATATATTTGAGGAAGCTCATACATATGATGGGTCACCTGCTGCCACCAGATGCTGACACAGACCAAGAAATTCTGCGTTTCAATGTTGATCAGGCGCTTCCCAGTTTTCAGCATGGAGAGGATGTTGTCAAGTGGTGGGCCGTCGTCTTCAATACAGGGAAGTACCCTGCACTGTGTCAGGCAGTCAAGGCTGCCCTCTCAATTTTCCATGGTGCCCTGGTTGAGTCTTCCTTCGGTTGGGTCATG
>NC_086352.1:3515913-3540913 GCF_036324505.1 Eleginops maclovinus
CTGTCACTACCTCTGTCACTACCTCTATCACTACCTCTGTCACTACCTCTGTCACTACCTCTGTCACTACCTCTGTCACTACCTCTGTCACTACCTCTGTCACTACCTCTGTCACTACCTCTGTCACTACCTCTATCACTACCTCTGTCACTACCTCTGTCACTACCTCTATCACTACCTCTGTCACTACCTCTGTCACTACCTCTATCACTACCTCTGTCACTACCTCTGTCACTACCTCTATCACTACCTCTGTCACTACGCTGTTGTTATTACAGTAAGTCATTGTCTTCCCAGAGCTTCAAATGGGGGCCTCCTCTGGGGACCTCGACCCGCGACCCCCCCCTCCCTGCATACCTGCGGGATCCGAGTTACTTTGAGACCCCCACCAAAGACCCCCAGGGGGCTGAGCTTCACGAGATCCCCACCAAGGACACGGACACACCCCCGACCACCACCCCCCCTGTTGTTCAGAGCCACGCCTCCTTCACCATCGAGTTCGATGCACCTGGCACCATGAAGATCAAAGACCACGTCACTAAGTTCTCCACCCGCCACCGCAAGCTGCAGGCCCCGCCCCCAGCCACGCCAACAGACGTGATGTCAGCAGAGAGCAAGGTTGCTGATTGGCTGGTGCACAGTGATGTAAGCATGATGAGAAGACGGCCCACCTGTGAGGACGTATACAGCACTAAGAGCGACCTGGCCGTCAACACCAAGACCCTCAGAGGTTAAACATCGTATTTATATATATCTTTGCTGTATTGTTATTATTCCACTGTCATAGTATCGCATATTTTATTTTGGTTTTGTCAGGACACCATCACGAGGACGGGACCCAGAGTGACTCTGAGGACCCCGGGATTGAAGAGAGGCGGAGCCAGTCCCACCACTCGGTCCAATCAGAGCAGATGCTCCCCAAGACCCCGCAGTCCAACCCCCCCCGGCGGAGTGGCCACCGAGCGGCCGCTGTCCCAGAGTCCTCCTCTGTCCCCCACCACAGACACACCCAAGCAGGGGCCCCTCGAGCATCTCCCCCAACAGGCCTTCATCATTGAGTTCTTCGATGACAACCCGCGCAAGAAGCGCTCGCAGTCCTTCACTCACAGCCCCGCCCCCGAGTCCTGCTGCGCCCTGAAGGCCAAGCTGGAGCGCCGGAGAGGCGAGAGGCCAGCGTCTGTCCATATCCCCCCCACCCAGCAGGGCACGGTCCCCCTGAGGGGTCCGTGCCCCGGCGGCCCCCAGAGGTCCAGCTCTCTGAAGAGGGAGAAGACAGAGGTGGAAGCTCCCTCCCCCCGGCCTTCCTCGGGTCTCAGGCCCTTCGGCAGCGTCGGGAAGAAGTCCAAACTCGCCCAGGAGTTCGCTGCCGAGTTCCTGATGGATGCTCCCCCAACCAGAGATAAGATGTCCCCTCCCCCGATGTCTGCCCCGCCGGTGATGGTGACGCCTCCTCACCTGGGAATTCCCTCCCCCCAAGACCCCCCTGTCCTTTCCTCTGTCTTTCAGCCCCCCACCCCTCCACAGCCTCCATTAAGGTGCCTGGCCCCCACCTCTGGGCCCCCCATGCCGCTCCTGGGCATCCGAGCAGGAGACCCCACAGCCTCTCAGAGGATGATGAGGAGCGAGGAGGACGACAGCCTGAGCGACGCTGGGACTTACACCATCGAGACGGAGTCGCAGGACCGGGAGGTGGAGGAGGCGCGGAACATGATTGACCAGGTGAACCTGCAGGAGAGCCGCTAGCCCGTTAGCCCGTCAGCTCGTTAGCCCGACAGTTTGTTAGCCCGACAGTTTGTTAGCCCGACAGCTCGTTAGCCCGACAGTTTGTTAGCCCGACAGCTCGTTAGCCCGACAGTTTGTTAGCCCATCAGCTCGTTAGCCCGACAGTTTGTTAGCCCATCAGCTCGTTAGCCCGACAGTTTGTTAGCCCATCAGCTCGTTAGCTATCTGTAACATCACTGTTATAAGCAACTATTGATAATGCTTTTCAAGAACAATCATAAACCATTATTACACATTCTGTTATGAACTAATGAGGGAGTGGTTTACAGAAATTCTTAACGGCTGTAGCCAGAAGAATAATAACCCAGTTTTTGTATATTATAATACTTGAATAATATTAGGCTCACCGTGCATTATAACCACATTATAATCAATAATATCTTCAATGCTTTTTAGACAGCGTCCTGGTTCTGAGCAGTAGAGAGTACAACTGACATGTACAACTGTTTCCATGTGAGCTGCTGAGATACACAGTGTGTCTGTAATCTCCTGCATGATTCCTCCTGTCCTTATTGGTCCTCCTTGTTGCCCCCCCCATGCATGCCCTGTGCTCTGCAGGTGTTTGGTGTCCTGGACTCTCCAGAGTACAGTGGTGTGAACGCAGGAGTGTATAGACCACCTGTAATAAATGATGGCAAGGATGATAGCGATGGTAGCACTGTGGACCCGTTGCATGGCTTTATCCCAGCTGCTATCAGCGGCCCCCCAACAGGCCCCCCCATGCAGGTAAAACCCACTTAATCAGAACCTAGGACAAACACCTGAAGCAGGTTCTGGTCCCGCTGCATGCAGACTGACGTTGCTCACCCCTCAGTTTCTCCTCTCAAACATTGAGGCCGAGTGTCCACACAGTGGTATTTCTGAGCTATAGCTATAGAAGAAGCTTGTTTGGTTTTTAAACGGAGACGTCGAGCGCTCCATTTTTTAACCTCTTCCTCTCTCTTCAGCCTCCTTAGAACCTCTGTACTACTGTCATATTGACCTCTGAAATGTCCGAAAACGATCAGAATGTAGTATGACACCAAGCCGTGTAATTAGAGATGAATAAACTGTCCAGCTCAGAGAACGCTGTATGAACACTCACCCTTTCTCTGTGAAGTGTGATCTGTGGTCCCACCTTGTCTTGCTAATGCCAGTCATCGTGTGGTTTTGTGGTCTAGGTTTCCCTTGCTCCTGCAGCCGGTCTGGAAGGACCCAAATGGGTTTCCCGTTGGGCCAGCCTGGCAGACAGCACTGTTGAACCCGGTTCCACTACACCTCAAGGCGATTGTTTGGAAGGTCAGTGCGCTGGTCATCAGACCCCTGTAACATCTCTATCTGAGTGACAGTTTAAAGCAGGGGTGGGCAGACTTTTAAAATTTGACAGACGGGCCGGATCAACACAAGATGCATATATATCAAACAGAAACAGAGAAAAAGCATTACAGTGTTAGGGTTACCTTTTAGTCGGAACAGTGTTGTTGATCACCCATTTTTGCCAGTGCATCGAAGTCTGGTGTTAGTTTTGTTGTGGCAATTCTCAGAACAGATCTGAGGTGTTCATCACTCCACTGGAATCTGTGGGGTGCTTTGTTGGTGTTCATCACACTAAAAGTCTGTTCACACACATACGTAAAGACAAACAACACCAGCATCCTGTGTGCCATCTTCTGGATGTTTAGAAATTTGGCTGCGCTTAATGAAGCATAAAACTCATCCAGTTTAAGAGAGTTGAACTTCTCCTTTGAGACGGTGTCACATTAGAGATCAATTAGTTCCAACTGCAACTCCTGTGGCGCCGTTTCAGGGTCTTGTGAGAAGGGACATGACACCAGCTGAAGTGACTTGTCAATTTTTCCAAAATCAGAGAACCGACGGCAGAATTCTTCATGCAGGTCATCCAGTGATTTCCTGTATTTTTTTCACATGTTGCGGAGCCTCTTTCAACGTAACCCTAACCCTGCACAAACTGGTCTTTCCCTTGTAGCTTCACATTCAGCTCATTCATGTGTGTCAGTATGTCAAAAGCAAAAGCTAAATCACAAAGCCAATCTGTGTCACTCAGCTCAGGAAAATGGTCAGCGTTCTCAAGTAGCTCCAGAAATGAGATAATCTCCTGTTGGAGCTCCCACACTCGTTTACATACTTTCCCCAAACGTAACCAGCGGACATTAGAATGGTAAAGCAAGTCTCTGTGATCAGCGTCAGTTTCTTCAAGAAACGTAATAAACTGACGCTGGTGAAGTCCCCTCGCTCCAATAAAGTTAACGAGTTTTACAACTGGCTTCAATACGTGGTCAAGCTGCAATACGGATTTACACAGTGCTTCCTGGTGAATCATGCAGTGTAGGAAAATTACCTCCTGCTCAGGGTTGTCCTCTTTCACCCTCTTCTGGATTCTTTTGAGCAGCCCTACTTTTTTTCCCGTCAGATTTGGCGCTCCATCTGTGGTAACGTTGGCGAGCGTACTCCAAGGTAGCGTGTGCCTCTTGATGACCGCTGTCATACAAGTCCTCTCCCCGTGTTTTTCCTTTTAGGGATTCCATGGCCAAAAACTCTTCCGTTATCTCAAAATTGTCATTAATCCCTCTGATAAAAATTAAAAGCTGAGCGGTGTCCTTTATGTTTTCGTCCAGTGCCAAGGAATATAATGTAAATGACTCCGCTTTTTTGTTTAGCTTGCTAGTTAAGTCTTCCTCAATTATTTCAACACGGTGAGTCACTGTCCTGCATGATAAGCTAATTTTTTCAAATGTGTTTTTGCTCTCAGGACACAAGATACCTGCTGTCTCTACCATGCACTCTTTGAGAAACTCCCCTTCGGCGAAAGGCTTGCTGGCTTTTGCTAATTTGAATGCCATCAAATAACTTGCCTTCGTGCTTGATTCTTGGATGGCAGTTTGTCGGATAAAAGTGTTTTGCTGAGCCTGCAAGCTAGCTGCCAACCTCTGGGCGGTAGCAGTCCGTTCTTGCATTGAGTGGTTGTTAGCGTAATTAGCATGCTTGGTGGAAAAGTGACGGCTGATGTTGCATTCCTTTAAAACCGCAATGGTTTCTTGGCAAATAAGACATACAGCCTTTGACCGGACCTCAGTAAAAAAGTCCATTGTCCATTCCTTATTGAACACTCGACTTTTCTTTGGCCCACTCATTGTTGCAGATGGGGTCAGAGCAGTAGCACAGTAATAACAGAGAGTAGCTCGGGCTCCGCAAAATCAAGTCACTGCGCCTAATGCGCCACCTGATGAACTGCAGGCATTACAGGTCAAGGTCAAATTAATGATAAAAAAGACCAACGGGCCGGATGTGGCACGCGGGCCGTAGTTTGCCCACCCCTGGTTTAGAGGCTCAAGTATTCTTTTTCTATTCAGCAGAAGTATGGAGCCCCAAGCCATGACCATTTTACATTTAGTAATTGTTATTTTAAAGATAATATTTGTTCCTTCGTTTTGGTAGACCTGCGCACCACGAGCCGGTCTACTGGACCTTACAGCTACGATAACTCTGAGTCGGAGTCCAGCCACAGCTCCAGGACCCGAAGGCTGCTGCCCCAGGTTCCACCAGAAAAACTGGATAGTGTCCCTCCGACTATCCTGATTCGCCATGAACCTTACCAAGGTCAGGAACCCCTGGAGAAGGACAATGTGTCAGGTCCTTCCCGCACACAGGACTCCACCCAGCGCCTGGCGGTTCAGGATGATGTGGACCCTGACAGCCTGAGTGACGCCAGCCGCTCAGATGACTGGCCTGTTCTTGAGGGAACCAAGAAGAATCAGACCAAGATGGGAACTTTGTCTCCAGCCAGTCCTCCCACAACCAAATCCACCTCCTTCTACATTGGTTCTGGAGACAGCCCAGGCAAACCCGACCAGGCCCAATACCCAGTAAAGCCCACCCCTACCACCGTCCTGATCCGACACCTGAGTGGACACGAACCCAAGAGGACGGGTGTCAAACCCAACAGCTCTGCTCCAAACCTCCAAATGCAGGACTCGGTCCCCACCAGAGACAGCGGAGTGTCCTCCATGGTCCGGCAGGAGAGCTTCACCAAAGAGCAGCCAAGCGACACAGTTCAGACCAAGAGGCTCCCCCACATCTCAAGCCAGCCCTCCATCAGAGACTTGGAGCAGCGGAGGGAGAACATCCAGGACTCGCAGTCCTTCCTGCAGGTGACCGATGGAACCCTGTCCCCTCTGGAATCAAAGTTCCCCTCGTCCGGCTCGGCTCGCAGCTCCAAGAAAGGAGGCTCCTCAACCCACATGGACGACTCCCTTTCCGGGGAGTCGGACGTGGACACAGCGAGCACAGTGAGCCAGGTGAGCAGCAAAAACGTTCTGGTCGGCTCCGCCCCCAAAAAGCGTCCTGCCATTAGCAGCGTCCAGAAGGACAGGTCCACCTCCGGCCTGTCCGTCCAACACAAGGGACGGCAACTCTCTGCCCGCGAACGGCTTTCTGAGAAACGCAGGAACCAGACGACGTCAGAACCATCGAGCAAGGCTGAGCCAGCAAAGAGGTTCCAGATGCGCCGCAGTACGGGAAACCGCGGCTCTCTGGATCTGTCCGAGGGTCAGCAGGTCCCACACTGGACCGAAACAACTTCTTCTGATCATGAAGTCTCCCACCCATCCAGCCGCAGTAAGAAACTCCTCGGCCCTCCTCAGAAAGAAGACACCGTAAAGACGTCCAAGGTGGCAACTCAGCAGGTTCTGATGCGGTCCAACAGCCTGTCAGCACCACGGCCGACCCGAGCCTCCATGCTCCGCCGGGCCCGCCTGGGTGATACTTCAGACAATGAAGGTACCGAGACCGACCGGGCATCCCAGAACTCTGACAATATCACGGCACCAAACAAAACAACCGCAGAGGGGAAGAAACTGTCCAGGTCTGTTCTTCATAATAGGTCTCACATTCCTGTTCATGTTCTCAAACTGAGCTCTCTTCTCTTTTATCTGTCATACAAACCTTCTGCATTAGAACTATAACAGAATTTTCTTACTCACCTCTAGGCTGGACATCTTAGCGATGCCGAGAAAGAGGACTGGTTCCTTCACAACTCCCAGCGACAACGAGACGTCCTCCACGGGTCGGGCCGGGACTCGTAACTCCGAGTCCGTCCTCAGCAGCAGGAAGACGTCTGTGGGTGAAGCCCGGCCGGCAGCGAGCAGGGGGGTCGGAGCTTCGGGGAAACAGCCGCTTACCCGTACCCGGTCCAGCGGAGCCAAGTACTCTGGCGAGTCCTGGACAGTTTTTAATATAAAGTTTAACCCTCCTGTCAGTTGTCCCCCCTTAGTTTGGTCTTCCTGTTTTAAATGCTCTTACATTAACACTAAAACCAACAATCATCAAATGTTATTCAACCCCCTCTTAGTCTGCGAACAATGCCTCAGATACTGGTTTACATGAAGACCTAAAACCTCCATGGTGTGTGCTGTCTGATGATGAACCTTATCTAGGGTTAGCAGTCATTTCTGAACGGTAACACTATGAGTGTTACAGACGGTGGACTAAACCTCAGACTCCAAGGAAAGTGCTGATCCGTTATTTATAATGTTAAAAGGCCTGCTGTGGAGGATACCCTAAGAAAGCAATCAAATGTAAAACTGAATTTTATGATGAACAAAGTAAATCGTTCAGATTTGACCCGAACACGACGGAGGGTTAATGTTGGAACATTTTAAACACAGTTTTTTCTTTGTGTTTTCAAATTGTCAAGCTTCTTCCGTAAATGAGTCTAAATTAAATGTGTCCAGGTTCCCGTCGCAGACAGAAGGGCTCGGACTTCTCCTCGTCCTCTGAGGAGGAAGAATACTTGACTAGTGCCATGAATCCCCAGTCCAAACGCCCCCCCACTTCCTCCCAGACGCCACGCCAACGGACCGCCACCATGCGATCCAAGTCCGTGTCCCTGGAGACGGAGGAAGACGAGAGCGAGGTGGACCCCTACCAGAACTGGTCCACGCACAGCGCAGAGATCGCCAAGTAAGATAATGTTCCTTCACAGTTTATTCCTTTAGTGGAGGCTTTAGTCCAAAGATCCCAGAACCATAGAGATGCAAACCGCAGCAAGAATCCTGCAGACGGAGCTCTGGAGCGGCAGAGTCCTATCTCTTTGTTTACCTGCACGCTGTCATAACCCCGCTAAAGGATTTCTGAGTCTGATTCTGATATTCAAATGTTGGACCATGAAGGCAGCATCTCCCTGGTCCAATGGGATCTCTCCATGTGATTTTAGATTATTGCTGAGCCTCTGGTTCCCTCCGATAGCTGCTCCTCTCACGCTATGCTTTGCTTCCTGCAGACTCAGTCAGGACCTGGCCAAAGACCTAGCCATCCTGGCAAAGGAAATCCACGACGTCGCTGGGGACGGAGACTCGCCCAGCTCCAGCATCGGCACTGTCACCTCCCCCAGCTCGCTGCCCAACACGCCGGCTTCCACCATCTCTGCCAGGGAAGAGGTGGGCAGACACACACCCCACCTCCACATACCACAGCTTCTTAAACTGGGAACACACAGGATTTATAACCTTAGATATAAAAACACCTGTGTCATAACACCTGGTTATTATGATTTAAACTCTCGTCAACAAGTGTGTTCCCAGTTTTTTGGAGCCTCTAAAACCTACTTTTTCATGAGTTGCTCAATTTTCATCCATAACGTGTCTTCTTTCAGACGAGTGGAAAGAAAACACCAACATTGAAATGCAGCAGCTTTTTATTCTCTGTCTGTGTCTCACCAACAGTTAGCATCACGTCTTGTTAGCATAATTAAAGCTAACATCAGAAACTTGAAATAAAAACGAATGATGTTTCCTGCTGATATCTGTTAGTTACTCCGCTGTAGTGTCTGTGAGGAAGAGTTGGTTTGATGAGCTTCATCATGCTTTGGATTCTCATGATTAATTTCTCTGTTTTGCTGCAGAGGTCATCTTCTCAATACGTAAGCGGGCTTTCACCGTCTCAGGTGTTTGCTCCTAACACACACCTGTTGAGGACTGTTCTGGAACACTTTTCATTTGTACTATTTTGAGATTTGTTTGAGTGTGCGGTGTCCAGCATTACTAACGACAACCCACTGAGTTAGCATGAAACAGATAGGAGCTGGAATCAGTTAGTGGGGGGGATTACACCGAGACAAGAACCAATGAGAGATGTTCTTCTTTAATGTTAAAATGACTTCTGATGAAGTGAAACATCAGACTGTGAAAGGGTTAAAGTACTAAAATGAACACATGAACAACTGCGAATAGGCTACCTGTCAATCCCAGGCAGCCCCACCCTAAATCTGCCCCACCCTTAGGGCAGATGTGCTTTTTGTCTATTTTAACTCATCAGATTTGTATTCAGCCCCCTGCTGGATACAGAGATAAAGCAGCTTTAAGGAGCTCCAGCTGGTCCCTGACCAACATCTGAAGTTACTCAATCTTATTCAGCTGGCAAACCCAGTGATGCGCCCCTCCCTGATGTCACAGAATGATGTTAGCGTGTGCTGAGGGAAAGAACTTCATATGTTGGGTCTGATTTGCTTTGTGCTACCTCAGTCGTTTTGCCATTAACAAATGTCCTTTGCTGTGCACCACGACTGAAATGGTTGAACTGTCACCTATAGCTGCACCTCTGCCCCCCCGCTGACGTTAACACGCTGTAACCCAGCAGACAAAAACCCACTGCATACACTGTGCCCACCCCACCACCGCAGCTGCATGTTGACTTGGTGCATGCGTTCACGGAGCTGCTCGCTGGTTATAACACGTTCAGAGGCTGGATCAGACTTCCTGTACTCTTCTTTCCAGCTGGTCCAACATATCCCAGAAGCCAGTTTAAACTACCAGAAGGTTCCTCCAGGTTCTGCTGATGTCCCGGACCTGGACGCTAACATGAATGAGCCTGAGCCCGGTTCAAAGCTGCGCCGTCCGTGGAACCGCGAAGAGGTCACTGAGACTCCGTTCATTTCTATCTGACTCGAGATGCTTTTAGTGTCACTGCGGCTGGAGGCTGTTACTCATTACTGTGGCATCTGATCAGTGTGTTGAATATTCCCCCACATGTCTCGTTAGCTTCCTGTTCCTTAGCTTCCTGTTCCCCCACATGTCCCGTTAGCTTCCTGTTCCTTAGCTTCCTGTTCCCCCACATTTCCCCTTAGCTTCCTGTTCCTTAGCTTCCTGTTCCCCCACATGTCCCGTTAGCTTCCTGTTCCTTAGCTTCCTGTTCCCCCACATGTCCCGTTGGCTTCCTGTTCCCCCACATGTCTCGTTAGCTTCCTGTTCCTTAGCTTCCTGTTCCCCCACATGTCCCGTTAGCTTCCTGTTCCTTATCTTCCTGTTCCCCCACATGTCCCGTTAGCTTCCTGTTCCTTATCTTCCTGTTCCCCCACATGTCCCGTTAGCTTCCTGTTCCTTATCTTCCTGTTCCCCCACATGTCCGGTTAACTTCCTGTTCCTTAGCTTCCTGTTCCCCCACATGTCCGGTTAACTTCCTGTCCCCCACTTGTCCCGTTAGCTTCCTGTTCCCCCACATGTCCCGTTAGCTTCCTGTTCCTTAGCTTCCTGTTCCTTAGCTTCCTGTTCCTTAGCTTCCTGTTCCCCCACATGTCCCGTTAGCTTCCTGTTCCTTAGCTTCCTGTTCCCCCACATGTCCGGTTAACTTCCTGTTCCCCCACATGTCCGGTTAGCTTCCTGTTCCCCCACATGTCCGGTTAGCTTCCTGTTCCTTAGCTTCCTGTTCCCCCACATGTCCCGTTAGCTTCCTGTTCCTTAGCTTCCTGTTCCCCCACATGTCCGGTTAACTTCCTGTTCCTTAGCTTCTTGTTCCCCCACATGTCCGGTTAACTTCCTGTCCCCCCACTTGTCCCGTTAGCTTCCTGTTCCCCCACATGTCCAGTTAGCTTCCTGTTCCCCCGCATGTCCCGTTAGCTTCCTGTTACCCCAAATGTCCCGTTAGCTTCCTGTTACCCCACATGTCCAGTTAGCTTCCTGTTACCCCCAAATGTCCCGTTAGCTTCCTGTTACCCCCACATGTCCGATTGGTTTCCTGTTCCCCCGCATGTCCCGTTAGCTTCCTGTTACCCCAAATGTCCCGTTAGCTTCCTGTTACCCCACATGTCCAGTTAGCTTCCTGTTACCCCACATGTCCAGTTAGCTTCCTGTTACCCCCAAATGTCCCGTTAGCTTCCTGTTACCCCACATGTCCAGTTAGCTTCCTGTTACCCCAAATGTCCCGTTAGCTTCCTGTTACCCCACATGTCCGATTGGTTTCCTGTTACCCCACATGTCTTGTTAGCTTCCTGTTACCCCACATATCCGGTTAGCTTCCTGTTCCCCCACAGGTCCAGTTAGCTTCCTGTTCCCCCGCATGTCCCGTTAGCTTCCTGTTACCCCAAATGTCCCGTTAGCTTCCTGTTACCCCACATGTCCAGTTAGCTTCCTGTTACCCCAAATGTCCCGTTAGCTTCCTGTTACCCCACATGTCCGATTGGTTTCCTGTTACCCCACATGTCTTGTTAGCTTCCTGTTACCCCACATGTCCGGTTAGTTTCCTGTTACCCCACATGTCCTGTTAGCTTCCTGTTACCCCAAATGTCCGGTTAGTTTCCTGTTACCCCACATGTCCTGTTAGCTTCCTGTTACCCCAAATGTCCGGTTAGTTTCCTGTTACCCCACATGTCCTGTTAGCTTCCTGTTACCCCACATGTCCTGTTAGCTTCCTGTTACCCCAAATGTCCGGTTAGTTTCCTGTTACCCCACATGTCCTGTTAGCTTCCTGTTACCCCACATGTCCGGTTAGTTTCCTGTTACCCCACATGTCCTGTTAGCTTCCTGTTACCCCAAATGTCCGGTTAGTTTCCTGTTACCCCACATGTCCTGTTAGCTTCCTGTTACCCCAAATGTCCGGTTAGTTTCCTGTTACCCCACATGTCCTGTTAGCTTCCTGTTACCCCACATGTCCTGTTAGCTTCCTGTTACCCCAAATGTCCGGTTAGTTTCCTGTTACCCCACATGTCCGGTTAGTTTCCTGTTACCCCACATGTCCTGTTAGCTTCCTGTTACCCCACATGTCCGGTTAGTTTCCTGTTACCCCACATGTCCTGTTAGCGTCCTGTAATAATCAGATTAGCTGTGATTTAATTTCATTAAACATAATGCTGCAGAAACGGTCATGGTTAGTAAAAAGACTGAGTCATGCGTTGTCAGGTGTGTGATGAAAACGCTTTTTTCTGAATGGAATTTGTTGATCAAAGCTATGCTAACAGGCACACACACACACATCTACACACTGTGACTTAACAGGATCGCACCTCATGGGACAGCAGACTTTTTACCACATCTATAACTAGTGCTGCACATTACTGAATATCCCTGGGAAATCCTTCAAAGGTGAAAAAAGGACTAAACTATCGGCACACTGAGGTTTTGAAAAAGCCCATTAGCTATTTAAAAATTCAAGAATCTGCCAACGATGGCTTGGAAATCATTTTCCACCATAAAATCTCTTCCCCTGGCCCTGTGAGAAAGACCCTGGTGTCAGGTCAGACCTTTCTGAAAGAAATACAGACATCAGGGATTACTCAGAAGCTTCTCACTGTATCTATCCGAGCCATGCCATCACCATGACCTGCTAGTGGAGAACCAGGTCACCTCACGTACTGGGGGGGAAGGTGGTGTAGAGGAAGTACTGGTGACATCACAGCTGCTAACATAGAAGACTAGCATTAGCATTAGCATGGATAAGAGTCCCAAATGCTTTCTTATAAGCCTTGCATTTAAATGTTGGGTAAAATAACAGGAAGAAAAAGTCCCTTTCAGCCCCCATAGAAGTCTAGTATCCAGCTGTGAACCCGGACATGTGGATACCCCAAGGAGTTAGGATAGAAATCTAGAGTAGGGGTCTCCAGCGCAGAGAAACTGGATGCTAGCCTCCAGATTTTGAGCAGTTAGCACAATTTGCATTTATTAGCATATACAGACAATAGTTAGAAAATGGCTTGTCTGATTTGGACAGTTTTGAAGAGGTTGTGGGGTCTATTGAAGATACTTGTAAACAGTGTGTGTGTGTGTGTGTGTGTGTGTGTGTGTGTGTGTGTGTGTGTGTGTGTGTGTGTGTGTGTGTGTGTGTGTGTGTGTGTGTGTGTGTGTGTGTGTGTGTGTGTGCGTCTCAGGTGCTGCTGGATAACCTGATGCTGAACCCGGTCTCCCAGCTGTCCCTCGCCATCCGGGAAAACACAGAGCAGCTGGCAGAGAAAATGAAGTGAGAAAAATATACTTATTATTAAATATGAATAAATACACCAGAGAACAGATAACATGTTTATACTGTTATCAAGCTGCTACCACATGTTTGTATATATCTATACATACACACACACACACACACACACACACACACACACACATATATAAACAGTGCTCAGTGTAAATGAGTACCCCCCCTTTGAAAAGTAACATTTTAAACAATATCTCAATGAATTTCCGACTAAGTTTAATATAACGTCTAACATGAAGTGAGGTTAATCATATATCTTAGATTACACATGTTTCACTTTTACTCAAATAAGGGCGATGCAAAAATGAGTACACCCCACAACAAAAACTACTACATCTAGTACTGTGTTCGGCCTCCATGATTTTTAATGACAGCACCAAGTCTTCTAGGCATGGAAAGAACAAGTTGGAAACATGTTGCTGCCGGCTCTGGGGAGCTACAGTTCATTGAGGCAACCATGAAGGCCCATGTGTACTGTGACATACTGAAGCAGAGCATGATCCCCTCCCTTCAGAAACTGGGCCGCAGGGCAGTATTCCAACATGATACCGACCCCAAACACACCTCCAAGAGGACCACTGCCTTGCTAAAGAGACTGAGGGTAAAGGTGATGGACTGGCCAAGCATGTCTCCAGACCTAAACCCTGTGGAGCATCTGTGGGGCATCCTCAGACAGAGGGTGGAGGAACACAAGGTCTCTGACATCCAGCAGCTCCGTGATGTGGTCATGGAGTGGAAGAGGGTTCCAGTGGCAACCTGTGAAGCTCTACTGAACTCTGTGCCCAGGAGAGTTCAGGCAGTTCTGGAAAATAATGGTGGCACAAAATATCGACACTTTGGGCACAATTTGGCCATTCTCACTTAGGGTGTACTCACCGTTGTTGCAGCGGGTTAGACATTAATGGCTGTGTTGAGTTATTTTGAGGGCTCAGCAAATGTCCCCTGTTATCCCAGCTGTACACTGACTACTCTACACTGGATCAGAGGGTCATCTCTTCAGGGTGGTCCCAGGAGAAGATACAGTGGTATGCAAAAGTTTGGGGCACCCCTCTGAGATTTCATGACAATTTGCTTTTCCTTTATAATAGAAGATCACAGCAACAACATTTGTTTTCCTACAAAGATGTAGACGTTTTAGTGTTTTCCAGACCAAAATTCTTAGGGTAGCATTACATAGTTTTATTATAATAAAATAAAATGCAAAAAATGGGATGTGCAAAAGTTTGGGCACCCTTATAAATAGCATTCATTTCAACACCTGTACGGATTTATAGCTGACAGGTTGCTGCACAAAATTGCTTTGATTAGCTCATTAGACCTTCAATTACAAAGACAGGTGGAACCAATCATGAAAAAGGCTATTTAACATAGGTAATAGCTGGCTGTGCCTGGCCTAGGTTCTTTCTTAGGGAGTGGCAAGATGGGACCTCAAAACAACTCTCCACTGACCTGAAAGCTAAGATAATCCAACATTATAAATTAGGAGAAGGGTACAAAAAATTATCTGACAGGTTTAAACTGTCTGTCTCCACAGTCAGAAACGTAGTTGTGAAATGGAAGGCCACAGGAACAGTCCGTGTGAAGGAAAGATGTGGTAGGCCGACAAAAATAGGGGAAAGGCACAGGCGAAGGATGGTGAAAATGGTCACAGAGAAGCCACAGACCACCTCCAGAGAACTACAACAACATCTGGCTGCTGATGGTGTAGTTGTTCACCGTTCCACAATCCAGCGTACTTTGCACCAGGAAGAGCTCATTGGAAGGGTGATGTGCAAAAAGCCTTTCCTGAGTGTTAATCACAAGAAGAGTCGCATGAGGTATGCAAAAGCACATCTGGACAAGCCAGAAGCATTTTGGAACAAAATACTGTGGTCAGATGAGACCAAGATTGAGTTATTTGGTCATAACATGAACAGGTATGCATGGCGAAAAAAAACACACTGCATTCAATGAAAAGAACTTGTTGCCCACTGTAAAATTTGGTGGAGGATCTATCATGTTATGGGGCTGTGTGGCTAGCACAGGTACTGGAAAACTTGTTAAAGTTGAGGGCCACATGAATTCCTTACAGTACCAGGAGATTCTTGACAAGAATGTTCTAGAGTCAGTCACAAAGTTGAAGCTACGCCGGGGTTGGATTTTTCAGCAGGACAATGATCCTAAGCACCGATCAAAATCCACCAAGGAATTCATGCAGAAGCACAGGTACAATGTTCTGGAATGGCCATCCCAGTCCCCAGACCTTAACATCATTGAAAATGTATGGATTTATTTGAAGAAGGCTGTCCATGCACGGAGGCCAAGAAACCTGACTGAACTGGAGACGTTTTGTGTGGAAGAATGGGCCAAAATACCACCTGCCAGGCTTAAGGGACTTGTCTGTGGCTACAGGAGGCGTCTACAGGCCGTTATTGCAGCAAAAGGAGGCAATACTAAATATTAATGGAATTATTTCTTAGGGGTGCCCAAATTTATGCACATGCCTATTTTTGTTTGAATGCACATAAACATGTTTCTGTTTGACCAATAAAAGTTATTTCACTACTGAGATGTTTCTGTTACCATAAGGTATAA
Source organism: Eleginops maclovinus (assembly GCF_036324505.1). Classification (NCBI taxonomy): domain Eukaryota; kingdom Metazoa; phylum Chordata; class Actinopteri; order Perciformes; family Eleginopidae; genus Eleginops; species Eleginops maclovinus. Next base: position 3,531,505 of record NC_086352.1, read on the forward strand.
CATATGTTAAAATGAAGTTGCTGCTTCAAAAGCTCAGCAAGTGACAAACTGATGCAGTGGTTTTCCTAAGGGGTGCCCAAACTTTTGCATACCACTGTATAATAACATATACACAAAGGGGAGGGGGTACTCGCTTTAGTGAGGCACTGTATATATGTGTGTGTGTGTGTGTGTGTGTGTGTGTGTGTGTGTGTGTGTGTGTGTGTGTGTGTGTGTGTGTGTGTGTGTGTGTGTGTGTGTGTGTGTGTGTGTGTGTGTGTGTGTGTATGTATAGTCTTTCGTTTGTTGTTTATCTGTTTTATTGTTAACACTTATTATTGTGAAAGGGTGGCTCCTGGAGGTTTTCAGGTTTTTACTTCCTGTCTGCAGGGTTCTGTTCCAGAACAAGGCGGAGGTCTGGGAGGAGATCGAGGCCAAGATCAATGCTGAGAATGAAGTCCCCGTCCTGAAGACCTCCAACAAGGTTCCTCCTCAGACCTCTTCCTCAGTATTAATGTCTAAACCTGGTCTGATCCGGTCTGTCTCCTCACAGGAAATCACCTCCATCCTCCGAGAGCTGCGCAGAGTCCAGAGGCAGCTCCAAGGTACTGTAGACCAGAGCTTTGGCAGACCAGAACCTCTGTAGACCAGAGCCTCTGCAGGCCAGAGCCTCGGCAGACCAGAAACTCTGTAGACCAGAGCCTCTGTAGACCAGCACCTCTGTAGACCAGAGCCTCTGTAGACCAGCACCTTTGTAGACCAGAACCTCTGTAAACCAGAACCTCTGTAAACCAGAACCTCTGTAGACCAGAGCCTCTGTAGACCAGCACCTCTGTAGACCAGAGCCTCTGTAGACCAGCACCTCTGTAGACCAGAGACTCTGCAGACCAGAACCTCTGTAGACCAGAGCCTCTGTAGACCGGCACCTTTGTAGACCAGAACCTCTGTAAACCAGAACCTCTGTAGACCAGAGCCTCTGTCAACGGGCCACCGGGTGGTCCCATGTGTCCGTGTGTTCATCCAGCTCATGTTGAGTCTGGCCCTGATAGCTGAACCCAGTCTGACCCCACCAGTCTGAACCCAGTCCTCTCCAGCACCGCAGGGTCTTTATGAACCTGAGCCTGTTTGAATCTCTCCTGTTCTCCTTTCCTCTGTTTTCCTGTCCTCTGTCCCCCTGTCCTCTTTCCTCCTTTCCTTTTTCCTCCTATCCACTGTGTTCTGTCCTCCTGTCCACTGTCCTCTGTCCTCCTTTCCTCTGTCTTCTGTCCTCCTTTCCTCTGTCCTCTTTCCTCCTCTCCTCATGTCCTCCTGTCCTCTGTCCTCTGACAGACATATGAAAGGCATTGACTGAATGTCCTGTTTTCTTTCCGTAGTGATCAACACCATCGTGGAGCCGGGGGGGGGTCTCCCGCCCGGGGGGGGTCCCGGCCCTGCCACCGAGGGGCCACCGGCTCAGACCCGGCCGTCCTCCAGGGAGAAGAAACCGTCCACCAAACCCCGTGCCGCCCCCCCCACTGCCAACGCCAACGCTAGCAGGAGGACCCCCCACATGTAGCCCCCCTACCCCCTCATGAGGGAGGGGGGGGGTCATTACAGTTCTGTCTATGATCAAAGGAGTCCCACAAAGCATTGCACCCCAATCCCATAATACCCAGCATACTTCACACATGAGAGCAACCAATCCGGTGCTTTCTGACAGCAGAACAGGCCCTGAACACAACCTCTACTTCCTGTGGGCAGTGCATTGTGGGACATGTGCATCAGCAGCACCGTGTGAGGCCATTAGACCCCCACCCAGCATATCATTGAAGTAACCGCCGGTTCATATTATCCATCCACTCTGTCCGAGCTAACCGCGTTAGCATCGCGCGGCCGAGCCTTCTGCCCGTGCTCAGGACACATGTATCGTCAGAGTTCATGAATGTTCCTTTGCTATGATCGTGGCTGAATGTCTGTCGGGTCCTTGAACGCACCGCCGGCTTGAATGAATCCGGACAGCTGAACGTAGAGTCCGGGACAAAAAGGAGTGAGCGGTGCGTTCAGGTGCTCCTGTGATGCACTTCTGACTGTGGTGTGTTCATGAGCTTTAAGTTTTAATGTTGAAACATGGACGCTGAGAGAAGGCGACGTTATTAGTTGTTAAATTTTACTAGATTACATTTGAACACATCATCATAACGTTAAATGAAGTATTTGTTTTTACTAAATAGAGCTTGAATGCATCATAATGTAACTGAATGCAACCTCCATTAATGTAAGCCGTTAGCGCCGTGAACGTTAGCTGTTAGCTCTGTTATTAGGCCAAACAGACAAACTGTCCCCTGGCTGCTAACAGAATGGCTAACAACTAACGGCTAATGCTAACTAGCTCTGCTCCTGGTCATTTGTTGTTCACAGAGTAGCATTATCAGGAAATCTACAGAAACACGTATGCAGAGTTATGCAGTAAAAGACTTTCAACTTGTCTGACAGAAGATGTACGGAGGATATACAATGTGTGTGTGTGTGTGTGTGTGTGTGTGTGTGTGTGTGCGCGCGCGCGCGCGTGTGCACGCAGTAAAGCTGTAAGTATGAAATATTTAGATCAGTCCTCCTGTTCTTCTTCTTCTTCACATGTTTCAGGGATCAGTGTCATCACGGTTAGTCTAGCTTAGCACAAAGACTGGGAGCGGAGGGAATCTGCTAGCCTAGCGTTCCTGATGTCTGTGTGAAGCAAGAAGATGGACGACGTGAGGATTCCTTTGAACTGCTGCTGTAAAGACTTTTATTTTGTAAGGTGCATGTTTCCTGTATAGCTTGGGGCTAGTTCACCAAATGTGCACTTTTTTTATTTGACAAACACCTCAGCTGAGAATATTGGGCTTTTATTTTGGCGGTGTTCTTGCTCTGCAGCCAATGAGAATGTATGGCCCGGTCACCTGACAGGCGATTGGTCCCTGTGTTTCAGTGCATGTGATCATGTATTTATTGATGTGTTCATCATCATCAGCATTTCTTTGTGTCATTTGTAATAAACTGGTGTTATGCTGGTGACCCGTCTCTCCTCCTGGCACTGAATGGTGTTGGTTGTTGGTGGTTGTGCCGCGCGGCCTCATGGGAGTTGTTCAGTGTTGCTGGTTCAGCAGGTTTTCACTCTCTCCCTCCTCTCCGAAATAGTTATGAATACGAAACATTCATAAATGTATGAAAGGGTAAAAACAATGAACAAAGTTTCATGTTTCCCTGCACGCTGTTCGTCCAGCGCTGACACACAACGCCGCCGCCACTCCGAGGTCACATGACGCGGGAAATGAGAACACTTGAATCTGTTTTTTTAAATCATAAAAAATAGAAAAAACCTGAAAGAAAACAATGTTTATGAAAAATTAATATATAATTAATGATAACTCAAATCTAATGAGCAAGTGGGATTCAACACTGCAGCCCCCCCACACTGGCTCCTCCCATCTGATGGTGTTGGGAGTAAGGGGCCTCCAGTATCGTTATGTAACAGTGATAGCAGAGTTATAACATTATGTAACTCCTGTATTGTAGTTAAAATAATTACTCATTCATTTGGCTGTTACAAATATCCCCTAACGAGCTTTCTTAAAATATGAATGTAGTTCAATCAGTTTATTGTTGATATGTGCTTTTCATTTTGTGTAATGTAAAATAAAGTAATACATACACCGTTAATGGTTAATAACATTTATTAAAGACGTTAGAACGGACTTCTGCACTTGTATAAGTACGTAGTATAATTTATTATAGAATATGTAGACCCTCTCCTCTGTGATTGGCTCAGTCTGTCCTGGCCCCGCCCCATTGGTATGAGGGGTAAGAGAGTTTGTCCATCCTTCATCCTTTCAATGAGTGGCTGAAGAGACACATCGGTCAGGGGATTAAACTCCACCCATCACCTGTTCCTCGGGCCCTGCCTCCTGCAAAGGTACACCTGGAGGTGGGGGGGGGGGGGGGGGGTGTCACAAGACAAAAAGAAACAGACGGATACACAACATGACAACTGAGATAATCTCACATTATATATCAGATATAGACTTCAGATTGTATAGAAGTCTATGAGGAAATGTTCCTGCTCCTCTCCTGATTTATTACCTCAGATTGTATAGAAGTCTATGAGGAAATGTTCCTGCTCCTCTCCTGATGTATCACCTCAGATTGTATAGAAGTCTATGAGGAAATGTTCCTGCTCCTCTCCTGATTTATTACTTCAGATTGTATAGAAGTCTATGAGGAAATGTTCCTGCTCCTCTCCTGATTTATTACTTCAGATTGTATAGAAGTCTATGAGGAAATGTTCCTGCTCCTCTCCTGATGTATTCCCTCAGATTGTATAGAAGTCTATGAGGAAATGTTCCTGCTCCTCTCCTGATGTATTCCCTCAGATTGTATAGAAGTCTATGAGGAAATGTTCCTGCTCCTCTCCTGATGTATTACCTCAGATTGTATAGAAGTCTATGAGGAAATGTTCCTGCTCCTCTCCTGATGTATTACTTCAGATTGTATAGAAGTCTATGAGGAAATGTTCCTGCTCCTCTCCTGATTTATTACCTCAGGTTCTATAGAAGTCTATGAGGAAATGTTCCTGCTCCTCTCCTGATGTATTACCTCAGATTGTATAGAAGTCTATGAGGAAATGTTCCTGCTCCTCTCCTGATTTATTACTTCAGATTGTATAGAAGTCTATGAGGAAATGTTCCTGCTCCTCTCCTGATGTATTACCTCAGATTGTATAGAAGTCTATGAGGAAATGTTCCTGCTCCTCTCCTGATGTATTACTTCAGATTGTATAGAAGTCTATGAGGAAATGTTCCTGCTCCTCTCCTGATTTATTACCTCAGATTGTATAGAAGTCTATGAGGAAATGTTCCTGCTCCTCTCCTGATGTATTACCTCAGATTGTATAGAAGTCTATGAGGAAATGTTCCTGCTCCTCTCCTGATGTATTACTTCAGATTGTATAGAAGTCTATGAGGAAATGTTCCTGCTCCTCTCCTGATTTATTCCCTCAGATTGTATAGAAGTCTATGAGGAAATGTTCCTGCTCCTCTCCTGATTTATTACCTCAGATTGTATAGAAGTCTATGAGGAAATGTTCCTGCTCCTCTCCTGATGTATTACCTCAGATTGTATAGAAGTCTATGAGGAAATGTTCCTGCTCCTCTCCTGATGTATTACCTCAGATTGTATAGAAGTCTATGAGGAAATGTTCCTGCTCCTCTCCTGATTTATTACTTCAGATTGTATAGAAGTCTATGAGGAAATGTTCCTGCTCCTCTCCTGATGTATTACCTCAGATTGTATAGAAGTCTATGAGGAAATGTTCCTGCTCCTCTCCTGATTTATTCCCTCAGATTGTATAGAAGTCTATGAGGAAATGTTCCTGCTCCTCTCCTGATGTATTACCTCAGATTGTATAGAAGTCTATGAGGAAATGTTCCTGCTCCTCTCCTGATTTATTACTTCAGATTGTATAGAAGTCTATGAGGAAATGTTCCTGCTCCTCTCCTGATGTATTACCTCAGATTGTATAGAAGTCTATGAGGAAATGTTCCTGCTCCTCTCCTGATGTATTCCCTCAGATTGTATAGAAGTCTATGAGGAAATGTTCCTGCTCCTCTCCTGATGTATTCCCTCAGATTGTATAGAAGTCTATGAGGAAATGTTCCTGCTCCTCTCCTGATGTATTACCTCAGATTGTATAGAAGTCTATGAGGAAATGTTCCTGCTCCTCTCCTGATGTATTACCTCAGATTGTATAGAAGTCTATGAGGAAATGTTCCTGCTCCTCTCCTGATTTATTACCTCAGATTGTATAGAAGTCTATGAGGAAATGTTCCTGCTCCTCTCCTGATGTATCACCTCAGATTGTATAGAAGTCTATGAGGAAATGTTCCTGCTCCTCTCCTGATTTATTACTTCAGATTGTATAGAAGTCTATGAGGAAATGTTCCTGCTCCTCTCCTGATTTATTACTTCAGATTGTATAGAAGTCTATGAGGAAATGTTCCTGCTCCTCTCCTGATGTATTCCCTCAGATTGTATAAGTCTATGAGGAAATGTTCCTGCTCCTCTCCTGATGTATTCCCTCAGATTGTATAGAAGTCTATGAGGAAATGTTCCTGCTCCTCTCCTGATGTATTACCTCAGATTGTATAGAAGTCTATGAGGAAATGTTCCTGCTCCTCTCCTGATGTATTACTTCAGATTGTATAGAAGTCTATGAGGAAATGTTCCTGCTCCTCTCCTGATTTATTACCTCAGGTTCTATAGAAGTCTATGAGGAAATGTTCCTGCTCCTCTCCTGATGTATTACCTCAGATTGTATAGAAGTCTATGAGGAAATGTTCCTGCTCCTCTCCTGATTTATTACTTCAGATTGTATAGAAGTCTATGAGGAAATGTTCCTGCTCCTCTCCTGATGTATTACCTCAGATTGTATAGAAGTCTATGAGGAAATGTTCCTGCTCCTCTCCTGATGTATTACTTCAGATTGTATAGAAGTCTATGAGGAAATGTTCCTGCTCCTCTCCTGATTTATTACCTCAGATTGTATAGAAGTCTATGAGGAAATGTTCCTGCTCCTCTCCTGATGTATTACCTCAGATTGTATAGAAGTCTATGAGGAAATGTTCCTGCTCCTCTCCTGATGTATTACTTCAGATTGTATAGAAGTCTATGAGGAAATGTTCCTGCTCCTCTCCTGATTTATTCCCTCAGATTGTATAGAAGTCTATGAGGAAATGTTCCTGCTCCTCTCCTGATTTATTACCTCAGATTGTATAGAAGTCTATGAGGAAATGTTCCTGCTCCTCTCCTGATGTATTACCTCAGATTGTATAGAAGTCTATGAGGAAATGTTCCTGCTCCTCTCCTGATGTATTACCTCAGATTGTATAGAAGTCTATGAGGAAATGTTCCTGCTCCTCTCCTGATTTATTACTTCAGATTGTATAGAAGTCTATGAGGAAATGTTCCTGCTCCTCTCCTGATGTATTACCTCAGATTGTATAGAAGTCTATGAGGAAATGTTCCTGCTCCTCTCCTGATTTATTCCCTCAGATTGTATAGAAGTCTATGAGGAAATGTTCCTGCTCCTCTCCTGATGTATTACCTCAGATTGTATAGAAGTCTATGAGGAAATGTTCCTGCTCCTCTCCTGATTTATTACTTCAGATTGTATAGAAGTCTATGAGGAAATGTTCCTGCTCCTCTCCTGATGTATTACCTCAGATTGTATAGAAGTCTATGAGGAAATGTTCCTGCTCCTCTCCTGATGTATTCCCTCAGATTGTATAGAAGTCTATGAGGAAATGTTCCTGCTCCTCTCCTGATGTATTACCTCAGATTGTATAGAAGTCTATGAGGAAATGTTCCTGCTCCTCTCCTGATGTATTACCTCAGATTGTATAGAAGTCTATGAGGAAATGTTCCTGCTCCTCTCCTGATGTATTACCTCAGATTGTATAGAAGTCTATGAGGAAATGTTCCTGCTCCTCTCCTGATGTATTACCTTAGATTGTATAGAAGTCTATGAGGAAATGTTCCTGCTCCTCTCCTGATGTATTACCTCAGATTGTATAGAAGTCTATGAGGAAATGTTCCTGCTCCTCTCCTGATGTATTACCTCAGATTGTATAGAAGTCTATGAGGAAATGTTCCTGCTCCTCTCCTGATGTATTACCTCAGATTGTATAGAAGTCTATGAGGAAATGTTCCTGCTCCTCTCCTGATGTATTACCTCAGATTGTATAGAAGTCTATGAGGAAATGTTCCTGCTCCTCTCCTGATTTATTCCCTCAGATTGTATAGAAGTCTATGAGGAAATGTTCCTGCTCCTCTCCTGATTCATTACCTCAGATTGTATAGAAGTCTATGAGGAAATGTTCCTGCTCCTCTCCTGATGTATTACCTCAGATTGTATAGAAGTCTATGAGGAAATGTTCCTGCTCCTCTCCTGATGTATTACCTCAGATTGTATAGAAGTCTATGAGGAAATGTTCCTGCTCCTCTCCTGATGTATTACCTCAGATTGTATAGAAGTCTATGAGGAAATGTTCCTGCTCCTCTCCTGATGTATTACCTCAGATTGTATAGAAGTCTATGAGGAAATGTTCCTGCTCCTCTCCTGATGTATTACCTCAGATTGTATAGAAGTCTATGAGGAAATGCTCCTTTCAATCTGTAGTATGAAGTGCTCTTAAATACAGAACGTTAATTTATTGAATGAACCCTAGATGGCGACAGTAATAATCCTCTGGCCGAGCAGTGATTGGTGCTTTAATGGGCTCCACCCTCACCTGTCACTTGGGCAAGGCTTTCTGTGACATCACTACTGACATCATCAGGAGGCCAGCGCAGCTCGCCACTCTCCACCTGTTCACCGTCCGTCGGCTGCACCACGATGGACGGCACGCGCCTCCACAGTTTTGGAAAACACTCCACCTAAGGATGAGGACCAATCAGAGCAGGCTGTCCACTGACACACGCGTGAGCGCGACAGGTAAACACGCTCTGCCCCACCTTCATCTGCGTCACATGCCCCCTTTCAGACGCATTGAAAAACACATAAAAATCCTTCAAAGTGTGTGTGTGTGTGTGTGTGTGTGTGTGTGTGTGTGTGTGTGTGTGTGTGTGTGTGTGTGTGTGTGTGTGTGTGTGTGTGTGTGTGTGTGTGTGTGTGTGTGTGTGTGTGTGTGAGAGTGATATTCTCACCTGTAGAGGCACTACTTCCTCTCCAGAAGCCCTGCCCAAGGAGTCACAGGTGTTCAACACCTGAGTCATCTCAGCCAATCAGAACACAGGAAGCTACAGACAAAATAACACCAATCAGTTTACATTATGTATCTAAATGTAATGTAAACGGCACACAAACAATGTGTGTACTGTGTTACACACATTGTTTGTGTGTAACACAGTACACACAAACTGTGTAGTACACTGTGTAGTACACACAAACAATGTGTGTAACACACATTGTTTGTGTGTACTGTGTTACACAGTACACACAAACAATGTGTGTACTGTGTAACACATTGTTTGTGTGTACTGTGTAACACAGTACACACAAACAATGTGTGTACTGTGTTACACAGTACACACATTGTTTGTGTGTACTACACAAACAAACAATGTGTGTACTGAATGTTATTTATGGTACACACGTTTTGTGCAGCTTTACAAAGTCAGTGACATTCTAACTTGTTTTGACACAAATAAACAAACATCAAAATAAAGTGAAGAGTCTGACCTGATGAAGAGGATGACGAGGATGAAGATGTATAATTACAATAAATAATGTCCTGTTGTATTCCTCAGGCGAGAAGCTGCTGCACTCACAGACAATGCTGTGTGTGTGTGTGTGTGTGTGTGTGTGTGTGTGTGTGTGTGTGTGTGTGTGTGTGTGTGTGTGTGTGTGTGTGTGTGT